>NC_056744.1:42270246-42285246 GCF_019279795.1 Protopterus annectens | reverse complement strand
CCATTGCGCTGAACTGTTGATCCCAAGTATTTAAACTCATCCACCTTCACCAACTCTACTCCCTGCATACTCGCCATTCCTCTATCCTCCCTCACATTTACACACATATATTCTGTTTTAGCCCTGCTGACCTTCATTCCTCTCCTCTCTAGAGCATATCTCCACCTCTCCAGGGTCTCCTCAACCTGTTCCCTACTCTTACTATAGATTACAGTGTCATCCACAAACATCATAGTCCACAGGGACTCCTGTCTGATCTCACCTATCAGCCTGTCCATCACCATTGCAAATAAGAAAGGGGTCAGAGCTGATCCTTGATGTAATCCCACCTTCACCTTAAATGCATCCATCACTCCTACTGCAAACCTTACCACTGTCACACTACCTTCATAAATATCCTGTACCATTCTTACATACTTCTCTGCCATTCCTAACTCTATCTTCCAGTTTCTTATTTATATTATTATTATTACTAAGAAAGATAATTTTTATGCATCCATATTATCACACATGTCCTGACTTTTTCATACCATAGTTTGGAGCAAACTATTATCCATCTGGTCACATGGTAACTGACACAATATTGCTCTGTCAGGGTATGTTTCTCATTAATAGAAACAGGAACAGTATTAACCTTGGTCAACTACTTAGCAAATGGTAGAACAATAGGACCAAAAGCTGCGTTGTCTTTGATAAATTTCGTGAGTCTCAGTACATACAGTACCACTGCAATGAACATGACTAGAGAGAGAAACACTCTACTGAACTGTATAGCATTCATTGAGATGTCCTCCGGTTTGATCCTCGGCTGAGTTGCCTTCTGTGCGGAGTCTGCATGTCCTCCCTGTGGTCGTGTGGGTTTCCTCCAGGTGCTCCGGTTTCCTCCCACATCCCAGAGACATGCTGTAGGTGAATTGGACACTCTAAATTGGCCCTAGGCATGAGTGTGTGCGTGTGTGCCTTCCGTGGAAGGTTGGGCACTGGGCTGGCAACTCGACACCGTAAAACTCTACTGCCAATCTTGAGCAGACAGGTGATCTGCTGTGGCTACCCCTAACTGGGAAAAGCTGAAAGAAGAAGAAGACTACTTTATCAAATCACAGAAGATCGAGACCATGTTGGTGAAAACTTAATTCAACGAACTCCCAGAACATCATATTCTACCACTTGGCCACCAATAATGAAAATACAAACCTAAGCAAACTAAACCCACCAAAGTGGGGGGCTTTGCCCTACACCCTCCAACTAAATATGCCAACTGCGACATTGCACTACAGTTGAGAAAAGGACAAAGTTCACCATGGTGTCCAAGTGGTTAGTTTCTCAGTGGTAGAATAAGATGTTCCGGGAGTTCATTCAATTAAGTTTTTGGCAACATGGTCTCAATCTTCTGTGACTCAACGAAGTGGTAATTCAATTATTTAAAGTAGATTCCCATGCATGGTTGTAAACAAGTCTATCCTTTCACTCAAGTCATCTTGCAAAGCTGGATTTTGGAATCTGAGAAAACATTCAAGTCTGCTTCTGCGATCAGAGAAAATGTGTAATTGTTTTAAAAAACAAATGCTCCATTTCTGCATGCAGTTGCTTCCCTTGTTCAAGTTAGTTAACCTCTGCAGCTGTTGGCTTGGAAATGTCAGGATATCTATCAAATGTACATAGCAATAAACTGAGGAGATTTTCTAAATAGCAGCCACCAGGTATGCTCATATTTAACTACTTTAGCGACCTTTGATCAGCAAGATATTTTAGGTATAAATTTTTGTAGATGAATAGTTGCATTTATAAACTTACATTTAAGCACAAATATTTCCTGTGCATCCACGCAACTTTGTCAAGGCTGTCAAGCAACTAAGCTATGTCACATATAAACCTTCTTGTCTTCAGCGCATATGTCATCTTCAGAAATAAAACTTCTGTTCAGTACAGATCCAAGGTGGCACTTACACACAATGGGAATTTGGTCAGGGTACCAGGTGAATTCCCTTACTCTGTAGGTGGTGCTGGAGTCATGTTTCCTGGCTGAGGTGTAGAGGAATATGATTCAGGAAGGAATTCCAGATGCAAACTCTGACAAAAAAAGTGTGGATATGTCAAACCTTAATTCTCTAGAATCCATGGAAAATGGTTTATCTACTACAGCATTAAGAAAAATCCAAAAATCATTGATGTTTTGATTCATGGGCAAATATTTTTTGATTCATTGTTAGCTGACATTATACAGATTGTTGTGAATGTCCAGAGCTTGCCATAAACACACAGAAGTCTGAGGCTCAGACTTTATGGCATTATGATAGCAAAGGCAAAGACAGTTCTAGTGATGTTCAACATATGGAACTGACAATTCTGAAGCTGTTCACATGTAACACCCCTGTTACCCCATGGTGATTGCTAAGTGCCAGGAAGTATCACAGATGTGGAAAAGATGGGATACAATTAATTTTAAGTATTCTGGAAAGGATGTTAGTCCTCCTGACTGGTATTATTTTTTAGAATAGACTTGTTCCTTTATGTTTTATGGAGCTGCAGATTAATGCCATAATTTATGCACCTAAAGAACTTTATTATAACCTTGCATTTGAAACTGTATATGACATATTATGCAGTAACCATTGTCAGACTTTGAATTTATGGAACTGTTGGCCATGAAAGCAAATTGATTCACTATTGTTGAAGGATGCTTTCATGTTCTTTTTAGCAGACTTTGAAAGCAGTTTATTTTCTTAGAAATGTTGTAGATAAATCACAGTTATGGACTGGTTTGAGGGAATATCTCCAGTCTTCCATGCTGCTAAATGCTGTCACATTTCAAGTGTATTTATTATTAAAGGTCAGATGGGCATAGTTAGACAAAAATGTCAGCCTAAATGCTGTTATATTTGTAGTAATGATACTCATTTGGCAAAATATTATCCTGAAAGGGTACATGGTGAAAAGAAAAATAACATTTTGTTTGGGAAATGTGAATCTACATGTATGAGGTGTGAGTACTGAGGTCATTATTGGCCAGCTTGCCACATTAAACAACCATATGATCTAATTGAGCATTCTTTTACTTTAGAACAAGAAGAAATAGTATTTGTTCCCAATGATTTACATAATGATCATACCGATACTCATGCTTTTGAAAAAGATAACTTGAACAGAAGTGGTAAACATGATACTGATCCTGAATAAAAATCATTACAGAATTCTGAATACTTCTTTAGAATAGGATTATGAGAATTAGGACTCAAACAGCTAAAAGGGGTGAAGAGTGAGGGCATTTTTCCACTGGAGAATAGGTAAGAAAAAAGAAGCATAAAAGAAATTTCTGAGACATGTTGAGGCTAAGAAATGAAAATACCTCTTTAAATGCTAAAAGCTTAAAGTTAAAACATTAGTTATTTTCTTGGAAACCTTTCGCCAAATTATATTTTTCTGCTTTTAACAGCAAGAGATGTTAAAAGCAGTAGTAGGTAGAATATGACATTTTTCTTCTAGGACTGAGACATTCTTGGGTTTTAATTGGGTTAAAAATATCTGAAATATTTTTGTTAAATTTTGGGGTGTTGGGTATACAGGCTGTTTACTTTATGCAGATCATATTATTAAGGGCCGCTTGTATAATAAATATGTATGCTCTAGTTGATTTAGAAAACAGAATTGATATTTTTCATGTTTTGGGAAATTATTTAAAGCAATATAGGCATATTTATGTTTAGAATTTTAATTGCAATTTGTATCATACACCATCTAAACATAAGGATATGTATTTTATATAGAAGTCAACTCTATGTTGTGATCTGAAAATAGTAATTACTAAAGAAAAAATATTTCAGAAGCTGTTTAGCTACAGAAAATGATTACTGGATAATTTCAACAAATCAGGATAATCACAATTTTCCCTTCCTGATTTTTTTCTGATCACAAGGTTTTATAAGCACCTTTTGATGAAAAGTTAATAATGTCTGTTTAACAGGTGTTTTCAAAATTAAAACCAATTAACATTTTGATAGAAGTCATATGGTGCATACTTACAGACAGTGGCCAGCTCATACAGAGATGTGTGATATATGTTTATGTTTGTAGACTGGTGAATTGCTTTCAAACTCAAGTCAAAGAGGGAATTCAAATATGTTTTACATTTAGAGAGGGATAACTCTGATACACCTGAACCAATATTGTTACACAATTTTCATTCCATTTTAGAAGGATAAATAAGAAGCAGAAAATTGTTTAAGGTAAGAAAATAGAAGTTAAAAGAGAGACAAAAATATAAATATAAATATAAAAGGAAACTTGAAAAGTTTAACCCTTTAGTGAGTGAGAAGGTTTGTCAGAATCAACAATATACATCAGTGTTAGTGAATATTTTGTGCTGGCATTTCTACTGAGGGAAAATTAGAGGTTATAAATTCTTATTTAAATTAGAAATTTGAGTTTGTTTCTTATGAACATCCTTTTCTTGAAATGTACAGGAAAGATGTTGCTGAAATTAGTTAAACAGAGTTTGATAGTGCCTTACAACAATGCAATATCAACAGCTCGATTAGATGCCATACAATACAAACTTTTTTACTCAGTTAACTAATCTCAAAAGGAAATTTTGCTACATTTTATAATAAATTGTTATTTTTAGCTCAAATTACAGAAGTTATGGTCTTTAAATGTATCTTGGTTTATATTACTTTTAATAAATAAGTTTATAAATCTTGTATATTGATTCTATTATGAAATTAATGGTTTTATAAGTGATAAAAGTCAAATAGCAGACCAATAAAGTTGTGCCCTGAGCCCTTTATTATTTGTATGATGTGCTAATTATCTTGTTGGTGTTGTTTATGAGAAGTTTTGACAGAGTTTTTAGATTGTGGATAATATTATTACTATCCACTTATTCTTACTTATGCAAATGACTTGACACAAATGGTCAGTCTTTATGATGTTTTAAATGCATTACTTTGGACATTAAACATGAAAACCAAATGTTTGCTCTTCAGTTGAATGTTTCTAAGAATAATAGGTATGGAAAAGAAGGTATGATAGTATATGGAGTTTGACTGATAAATTATGTGTTTCAGTTTATAGTTGAAAAAAGATTGACATCCTGAAGAATAGATGACAGTTGTATATATCATGGAGCCTTTTTTCTTATGAAAATTGTAGCCTATGCCCTTAGAAAAGAAAATATACATGATTAAACTATTTTATTATGAATCATTTAAGTTACAAATGATGGCATTTTATTTTACAGCTTATGGGAATCATGCCTGAACTCTTAGAAAGAGGAGTTATATGAACACTATCAATAGGGACTAAAGAAGATGATTAGTCATATTATATCATGTTCCTTTACTTAATTCACTGTGGTTCTGATTTGTATTTAAGGATGTATTATTTGTGGAATGAACAAACTGTATTTCCTTCATTTTAATGTGGAGAAACAATTTCATTTGGGATATACAGATGCAACAAAAATGATGGTGAGGTAAGGTTTTACAGGACACTTTTACTAAAAAGGCTCAGAATTAGAAATTAAAGAATAATTCATTAAACAGAAAGTTGTAATGTTCTTATATTGGGAATACCTGCTATATAGAGAAATATTGTGATTCCTGTAAAGCTCTTTTAAAACAAGTTGTCTGTTGAAAGTTAGTTAAAATTAGACATGATCTTAAACTATGTGTGTTTTGCTTGGAGAATGACTTACAAAAATGTACTTAAAGGTACCATGGAATATATGTATTTACTGCAGTGTTAGTAAAACATTTATGAGTGTTTTAAAATGAGGAATCTCTGAAACATTTTTATCAGTTGTCTTGGGATGGTTACAGATGAATTTGTTGATCACTGTATCTGTTTAAACAGGAATCATTCATTAATTTTGTTAATTCCCATTTCCTCAATCGACAGATGCTTTAACTTAAGTTGAGAAGGGATTTTGCATTTTGTAGGATTATTTTAGCTATGAATGTGTTTACTAGTGTGTGTGTGTGTGTGTGTGTGTGTGTGTGTGTGTGTGTGTGTGTGTGTGTGTGAGAGAGAGAGAGAGAAAGAGAGAGGTGCAGGCAAATGCAGGCAAGAAGGCTTGTTGCAAAATTGTTGAACAGTAGGACTGAGGACATTTTCCCCTTCCTTTTTCCACCATTATGTAATCATGGTGTTAGTATATATATGGGGGTCGGCATGATGGTTAAGAAGGTTGGCATAATAGTTAAGGTACAGGGTTTGAGTCTCACTTTTGGGAAGCATGGCTTGATTTAAAATTGCCCCATTGGGGTCATTAGCTTAGTAATTACATATGAACCTATGAACCTAAACAAGCAATGGCAGAGGGGACACAGCCAACCAAATGGGGTGAGGGGTTAAGAGGGCTTGCCTCTAGCATTTTTTTATGTTTTAGACATAATTTCAATGTTTCATGCAGTCAGTGGAATTTTTCAAAAATTTGTAATTCAGTAGTCTGAGAAATCAACTACTGCTTATCAATAAAATTGTTGAATTCTCAACCGTAATCAGGACAGGAAAGGGTAACATGAATTTAACTGTTACAGTAAGGAATATAGAAAACCTTTCAACAAACTATATAAGAATTCTCAGGTGACTGTGTTCAGGTGAGGCTGTCTATACTAACTGGAGTAAATGATGGGTAGTCTTCAAGGCATAATATGGGGCAAAATATTTAAAGATGGGGAAGGGGCTGCACAGGACAAATGTTGGTTATAATAAGAGGGATTTCATCAATTACTTTATTACTTAGAAGTTAAACATGATATATTCTTTTTGAAAGTCAGTGAGATGCTTGCCCATAATATATCAATATGAAAGCTACAGGAAGGATATAGAAAAATAAATCCTATTCTGGCAGTTACAGTTAAGAAAACCACAGGATATATTGCTTATTTACTTGATGAGACTAGGAATAAATAGGAGTCTCAGAATGAAATAGTGGACTACATGGGAAACTATCTAGAAAATATGAATGGAAATAAAGGGACTGTTGTTAGTAATTCATAAGTGGCAGACTTACTTGAAGAGGACATAAAAAGTTTAGAAAAAGATATAACATTATCAAATTTGAAGAGCATCTTTCTTTAGGGTCTGTTGCTAGAGACTCTACTCCAGGACTAGATGGGTTAGATTACACATTGTACAGGGCTATGATAACTTTTATGTGAATGGTATTCAGAAGATTTTACTAGTGAAGAGATAGTTCTTACCAAGCTGAAATTTTATGGCAAAACAGTGAGTGTCTTAAAACTGGAGATACATTTTTTATATAACATGGTCTATAAGTTGTTAATGAAGATTCTGAAATTGAGGTTAAATGTAATTATGAAAATATAATGCATAAAAACTTTATAAAAATAAAGAGAGTAATGGTTTTATTTTACAGAAAGAACTAAAATACAATATTAGCAAAAAATAAGACAGCTGAGTTATAGTTATTGCATAACATTACTAAAGACTTTTATTCAGTAGAACATCAAGCAATGTGGTAGATTTTTAAGAAATACAGATTTGGATAAAGCGGTATGTGAAGCTGATTTTCTAGTTATGGTTTAGCAAAGCTAGTTCCTGTTGTAAATGCCAAGTTAGGAACACAAATAATATTACTTAGTGGTATTAAGTAAGGATATCCACAGAGTAATAGTCTCTCTGCCTTAGTAATGAATTTGGAATGAAGAAATCAAACTACTATCATTATTAGTTTATGCTTGTGTTATTTCACTTACAAAATAATATTTGGATAAAAACAGATATTTTTACAAGCAAAGCTAAAAATGTTTGGGTTTATTTTGAGCAAAAAAATGTAAAGGGTACAGGAGTATAAAAAGACAGCAGAAATGCATTTCACAACAAAAGTATCTCCATTTTAGAGCTAACATATGAAATGGAAGTTGCTATAACAAAAGACCATAGTGAAAGGATTACAAAAGTTAAAGGTGGTTTTCAAAGTTGAAAGGTGTACAAAGTTTTATTTAAGAAAAATATATGTTATAAATACTGTTTTGCTATTTTTTTTGTGAAAGTCTTTATCTACCAAATTGTATTGCTACTGTCATTTAATTAGACTTATTTATGTTTTACATATTATAAATGATTAGTTTGTAATACACTTATTAATTGAGATACAAAAATTAGTATTGCTTTAGCTAATACATTTTCATTCACAAATAAAACAAAAATGTTCCAATAACAGTAGTAATGCCAATGAAATCCATAAGCACTAAAACATTATCTCAATTAGATTTTATACAATTAATTGAAATCTTTAACTATTTTAACCATTATCTACATATACTCTTTTCAATGTGTCCACTTATGATCTTTTTTTCTCCTTTTCTTTATAATATAGTTTAAAATCTTTAATGTTATATGTATGCAACTTTAAGGAGCATCATTTACATATTTATCTAATGAGAAGAACCAAACCCAGATATCAAGTACAAATCCACATTCATAAATAAACTCAGTACACAGCAAGTGGCTTCCAAGCACAAAAGTCCTTTTAATTCCATTGAAAAACTTGATAAAACACTTTAAAAAATACCACAAAATAAAAGCTAAATGGCTGAGCACTTTCGTCTGTTAATTCGACATCTTCAGAAGAACTATCTTCTAATACAGTAAACTTAAAATAGGCTTTCAAAAACACACCCCCCTCAAAAATAACCAATCAAAACTAAAATTCAAATAAGGAGTACATACACACTGTTAAAAGTCTATTAACAGTAATATAACCAATAATCACAATACTTGTGATAACCAATGAGAAATGCAACTTTGGCAATTCAACCAATGGTAGCAATGACAAAAACTAATGTACAGATGAACAATTCATAAACCACATAGGCTACCTTTTACCCAATCAAAGGTTCTTTAAGCAAAAAGTTGAAGTAGCGATGGGGGTGCATGTGCCCCCATTTTTGTGAACAGTGTGTTGTAAAATGGGAATTGGATACAGTATTCAAACTCCCCCTATATGTGAACTGTGTAGCCTATTTCCATTTTTTAGATGACTTACTGATCATCTGGAGGGTGTCACAACAGCAGTTTTCAGATTTTGTATGAGAATTGGAGGGTACCACTAACTTTTTATGTTTTACTTAGAAGGTCAAGCATTACAAAATTAACTATTTGACATTGAATTGGTAGGATCAAGTGTCGATGGGCTGGAGGGCTGGACACTAGGATTTACAGGAAACCCACCTATTGTAATTCCTGTTTGTTTTTTCTGGTTGTCACCCCTTTTTTCAAAAAAGGGGATAGTAAAGAGCCAACTGATCCATGTGTCCAGACTAACTTCTGATGATTATCATTGTTTAAGAGAGTTTGTGGTGGTGATAGATATTATCCGCGAAGTGGCTATCCTGATTTGGTCTTGTCTCCCCTTCATGACAAGATTTTTGGCTGCCATGCACCAATTATTACATTTGGCTTACAATGTGCCATGACAACCCATTATAAATCCAGCTTTGACACCAGTGCCAACATGGTGCTATTTTACACAATGGATGCTAAGGACTTTGAGCAGGTTATAAGTAAGAACTGGTTTGTTTTTCAGCACCATGACAAGAAGAAGAAATTATGGGTAAGCCATCCCACTTTTTCATATAAAAACAAATTTAATATTAAAATTCTGTTAGAGAAACCACTGGTGTGTCAAGAAAGGAATGGTGTTGTGACAATAAAGAAATGTGGAAGGTGTAAACAGTGTAAGTTTATTGAAACAGAATATACTGGGCAGATTTACAAAATAATAGGTAAAAGCTCGAGAGGCGGAAGGTTTAATTGCCTGTCAGAGAGAGTGGTTTACCTGGCTTGATGTGCCACCTATTCAATGTTCTATGTGAGGAAAACTGATAGTGCCTTGAATCATAGAATATATCAACACAACTATAGTATCCAAAAGAATGACAGTAAGAGTGCTTTAGCTAAGTATTCCATTTTATGTGTTGATTTTCAGTTCTTTGTTTTCTCTGTGATTGAACAGATCTATGAAGGAGCCTTTGTGGGTGATTGGCTGACAAACCTTTTGAATCATGAATTATTTTGGCAGCTGAAGTTGGATACCAGTAACCTCCCTGGATTGACTGAGAACATTTCAATTTTTAGTGAGTTAAAGTTGCAATCAAGTAAACTTTTGCATTCAAATCTTATCAGCTGTTTGATTTTTTTCAGTTGACTTTATTATCATTGGGTAAAATTTTATGGCTGCCCACATTATTGGTCCTTGTAGCCTCTTTTATCATTTTACCACTTTTTCCTTAAAGAACCTTTGATTGGCTAAGAGGTAGCCTATGAGGTTTATGTATTTTTCATCTGCACATCAGTTTTTGACATTGCTACCATTGGTTGAATTGCCAGAGTTGCTTTTCTCATTGGTTATCACAAGTATTGTGATTATTGGCTATATTATTGTTAGAAGACTTTTAACAGAGTGTATGTACTCCTTATTTGAATATTAGTTTTGATTAGTTATTTTTGAGGGGGGTGTTTTTGAAAGCCTATTTTAAGCTTACTGTGTTCGAAGCTAGCGATTCTGAATATCGAATTAACAGACGAAAGCACTCAACCATTTAGCTTTTATTTTGTGGTATTTTTTAAAGTAGTTTATCAAATTTTTCAATGGAATTAAAGGGAATTTTGTGCATGGAAGCCGCTTGCTGTGTACTAAGTTTATTTGGGCACATATTTATGTAATAATACAGAAACTTTTGGTCAGAATGTAATGTTGAATGTCTGAGAATTAGATCTTAATCTTAATTTATTATTTATCATGTACAAATTTCACCAAAAAACTCTTTAACCATTGGTGCAGTAGCTTTCATTCATTTCATTGTAATAATTTTCCTTAGCACACCCAGTACACACCAGAGTAGAAAGTATGCATCTGTTTTATACAAGCAGGTATGATATCTTCCTGTCCATCTTTTTGTCTTGTAAGATGAAAACTTAGAACAAATATGTCTGTCTGGATAGCATTACAAAATGTCTGAATGTTTTCCAATATACTAATACTATAGTGTGTTCATAGGTGGGCTCCTCCACTCACAGTCAAGGTCAAATTGCTCAAGCATCAGCTATATGCAGAAAAAAAAGATGAACAGCATAACATTGAATATTTTTACCCATAGGAAATCATTGCTGGTGTAGTTTCTGTGTGTGCACTGGTAAAGGTTCACTTATTTAGGGAGATTTCTCCTTTCTTCTAGTTAGTGCAACCATAGAGTCCCCCCACCCAACAAAAGCACACTTAAAATGGATTTTTTTTTTATCTTTTTGGCCCATCAGTTTCTAGGAAGTCAGCATTTCTTAGCAGAACCTAAAATGCATGATTCTAGTCTGCACTGACTTCCAATTTACACATCCAACAATTAGTATTATAAATGAAGATATAATATGTTATGGGTATTACAAATCAACATAAATTGCAAGGTACAAGACAGAAAAGTTATAGTCCAGAGCAACAAAGGAGACTGAGACCATTAGCATACTGTAGACACTGAATATGAAACTAAGAGCTTAATTCAACAGAGAAGCATAACAGTAAAATAGCCTGACATCACATATCAAGTAAAGAAGAAGGAGGCACATAGTGAAGATAGTGAAGCAACTGTAGTGAGCTCGTCTGATCAGGTCAAGGCGGTGTACGTGAAAGCATAGAAAACTAACAACCCTAGGAAAAGACACACAGTTCATTTTATTTTCCTGATAAAACAGCAGAATGTGTCTGACAGTTATACTTTGTGGGACAACATTTTAAAACTGAAAAACTTAACTGCTAGAAAAATGTGTGCAATAATACATAATACCAACTTAGGCTTTTATGATGTTGCATTTGAATTAAAACCTGAATTATCGAAACATGTTGAATATTGTGAAAAAGGTAAGAAATGAGATGGGAACGATTTATAATAGCATGAAATGTTTTCAGTAGCAGAGAGATTTTTTTATGTTTTGTTTAATTAGTTGCAGAATAAGATATTAAAAAGTGTTTGTAAAATGCGTGTTAAACTAAAATATCTTTAAAAAGCAAAGCATGATGGGTGGGAAGCAAGGATGAAGCTAAAAATTTAAAATGACAAAATGCAATATATTAATACCATCATTACTAATAGACACAAGGAACTGTGAAACACAGATCAGCTAATGACATGATATGTCTGCAATGAAGGAAGACACCCTGGTTAAAGACTGTAGTAAAGAAATTAACTTTTGAGTGGGGATAAAAGTGGCTATAAGTGGAAATGCAAACCAACATGTACATGATGACAAAGTGAAGGTCACTTTTGACCCACTTGTTCAAATAAATTAACCTTTCAGCATGACTTTCAATTGAATGATGCAGCTTGTATACAAAATAGTGACTTAAATGTGGATATTAATGCAACATCAATACAGAACTGTTATGTGAAAATTAAGATACGTAAAAGACACAGCAAAGTTTTCAGTTGAAGGAAGAAATCAGACAAAAAAAAAACAGAATAGATACCACATGCTATATAAGACACATAGAATAATGGATGCAAACAAACAGAGAAAATACATAAACAGAACAGAAAAGAATTGATATCAAATGTTGAAAAGTGAACCAAAAGGTTTTTTCAGTAACTAGAGAAGAAAGTAAAATGAATTGAGAAAATTAATGTAAACAATCATACAGATAGTAAGAAAAAGGTGTATTAACTATCAGAAAAAGAATAAGAAAAAAGAAAGGAAGACCTTAATAAAAATGACAGTTTTAATAAATTACATGTATATTTTAACAGTGAACAGCATTAAATGAAACTGAAGGCTGGTGTAGTAAAATGAATTAAAACATTTTCATGCAGACATGATATTTGCGAGAGATGAGTTTTGAGAAGACAGGAAAGTGAAACTTCAAAAAGATAAAGTTAAGAGTGAATTGTGTCCTTCCGTATGGTTGACTGTTAATAAAGACAGTCCCCGGGATTCATGAAGCTCAGCGCAAGGACGGCGTTAGGCTTGCACGACTGTGTGGTGTAGAGATGGCACAGTAGCATCATATGCATATTAATGAAGGCACACTGCCGCCACATCCACGTGCATAGGAAACGTGCGCGAGTGCATGGGCGTGTTGAAGCGCTGCACGGAGGCGTGGACATGTCGGCTGTTTACGTGCAACCTAAAATGCTGAATATTACAGCCTGCCTCCAATAGTAATCACACCTGTCAGTGTCTGTGGATACTGAAATGTATGCAAAGCATGTAAGACAGTTTTGCGAACACAAAAATAAGAAGCAAACACAAATGCACGTAGCTGAATATTGAGTCTCCGACATTTAAAACTCTGTGCCCGTATTCTATTATAGTATCGATAGTTATACCAAGTGGAAGCAAAACGCATCATGTTAGCGCGCCGCCAATAGCTAAGTCTAGCCCAATGGTCAGGGTTACCACCTGTCCCACATTGTGAGGGACAGTCCCCCTCTGGACAGTTGTGTCCATACCAAAACCATTATAAATGTAAAATATCCTGCGACCATAGGACATAATTATGTCCCATATCTTATGTAATAGTCACATACGATAGTTATTTCCGTATGTAATATACCTACATTTTACAAGAAATAGAACAAGCAAGTAAATGAAACAGAAGAAGCAGCTAAACAGCTACAACAATAAGCTTACATTTAGGCATAAAACAAAAGTACTATCCATTGTACTAACCATGGGTATGTGTTGGCCTGTAAAATCTGATGTGTGTCCCGAATATATCCCACCCTGGCCATATGAAAAGGAGGCAACCCTACCTATGGTCAGAGCATTCGTCCAAAATCTGCCCATTCGCGGTCTAAGGCGTCCTTGTCAGGATGGGCCAAAGATGAACGGATATTACCCGGGTCTACCTACCATGTCATGAAAGTATTTATGTGTACCGATGTGCATGATGTACAGCATGTGGAAGGTGAAAAATGCTAGGGTAGTCCTCACAACCATACAGGTACTTGACATATGTAGTGTATGCAATGTGTTCCCTTGACCGTGCCATGGGCCATCAACCAGAGAAGGGATAGATGGAGTGTGTGGGATATGGGTGTGGAGGGGATGGGTAATGTAATAATTCGCAAAGGGGAGACTGTGTTGGATGCACAATAGGTGAACTGGAGGTGTATGAGGGAGCAGTGGGTGAATCAGAAAGAAACACAAAGAACAAACATACACATCTGCAATACAACCTGACAGGCCATAATGTAGAACACAATCCCACAAACATATGAATATTAAAATGTGTGATACACATGTACAGAAACGTCACTAGCACATACCCACATAATGGTCTGGACTGAACTGAGCCATCCAACTACAACACACCTGGATGCATAATTGAATACCCATCATACCCTCTACAGCACACAACACCCCCCCCTCCCATTCCTGAACATCCACCAAATCCAGCCATACTTGGGCTGCTAGCTTGGTGCAGCCATATCTGCACATAATGACCACTACTCTTATCTAGCAGGCAGTCTCACCCTAGGCAGTGTCAGGATTGCAAACTATGTATCCCTTGCATGTAAAACTCTATCACGTTTTTGTAAATCCAAAAAGATTGAAGGTTATTGTCTTGTTCAATTTTTGGATATCTCTCATGGGATAAGTATGTTGTGTAAACATCAGACTTGGTATCACGACACAATGTCCAGTCCTGTAGACATCTGGACACAAGTTGTATGTTCAGTACTGGTTCACGAGACTGCTCAGCCTCCAGCCAGTCATGCAGAACCCACTACCCGGGATTAAACACCTGACTGTGATGCACGGCTCCCCACATGAATTATCGAGAATATATATTTTACACATTCGCGTAGTGGCAGTTGGATATAGGGTAATTAAGATGCTGACATAAGCAGGGTAACTCCTGTCCCACTTTGTGAAGGACAGTCCCTGTTTGGGTAGGTGTGTCCTGACCAAAAATAATACAATGGCAAATATCCTGTGATTGTAGGAAATAATTATGTACCATATTTCATATAACAGTTGCCTAAA
>NC_056744.1:42225246-42265246 GCF_019279795.1 Protopterus annectens | reverse complement strand
TGTTATTTAGGGCAAATAATCCATATATTGTTTGTAGTGGTTGCATAAAATGATTATGTTGTATCTGAAACACCTAGATATTATAGGAAACAGTATTAGCAACTATAATGCTACAAGAATAACCTTTACTTATGCAAGCCGATGAAGTAGTCTATTTTCTACTGGCTGTGGGTATATGTTGCCTTGCCAAATCTGACATCTCTACATATAGGTCCTATAGGGCTGCCACCTTTCTAAATGGCCAAAGTGGGACCTGCTCCATAGAAATGTCAGAAGTACTAGGTCAGAACATACCTATAGCCGTGCATAGTACAGAACTATACATATTAGCACAAATAAAAGCTTAGTCTAGTAGCAGTCCAGTTGCTTATGCTACTTCACATAACATATAGAAGTGTCATATATACAATAACTGTTACATGCAACTATTAGAGAAACGTAGAATATAATATTGTCCTGTAATCAGGAAATTTGCTATGTCTAGATTATTTTCACATGACACATATGCCTAAGGAGGGACTGTCCCATGCAAAGTGGGACAGGTGTTAATCCTAAAGTCTCACCTCGGCCAATTTAAAAGGTGGCAAACCTACAATAGGCATGAGGTAGCATGACCCGGCAGACGGATGTGGGTCCCAAAACACATTTACTTGTCTGCATTGCAGAGTATCGGTTCCCATGTATCAGCCAGATGGGAGCAAATTGTATGAGGAACATGCATATAATATGATTAACTCACTGGACAGGCCGCCAATTCCGTAGAGTCGAACGCCATGGCGTTGCCTAATGGTCAGCCATACCCGATACTGTAGTCATGTAGTCCGATGTAATAGGCATCACAAGGGATCGCACCCACCCAGTGTGAGTGACACATGCAAGCACCAATGTCGGTGCATGTGCAAGTGAGGGAGCGAGTGGGTGTAAGCGTGTTTGGCTACCAGTATGCGAGTATTGCACTGGTAAAGAAATGTTGAGTCTAAACAAGTGTAAGAAGCTGTAACCAGAGGTCAGCAGTGCTTAACACCATGCAAACCCATGCACAACCACTCCCAACTGCTTCAATGTACCTTACTCACTCTGTATCCAATGGGCTTGTTCTGGCCACAAACAAATATCCGTCCTGTGCAAGTGTTGGTAGCAACACCCTGCACACACAGCTAATGCGAATTACCAATACACCATGGCAAATATACAGACAATAGACAGTACCACACACATACCATACAGCACAGTCATCCAACAGTATAGCAATGTACCGGCAGATATGTCTGGACCACTGGTGTTTGCAGACCTGGCCGTCCTGTGTTTACGTGTGTGAGCATGCCCAGCATGACCATTCCACATGTTGTTGATGGACATTGCCGTCATACCTTCATGTGTTTGAGCATGCCCAGTATGGTCAACTGTATCACATGTGTTACATGTCCAGGTAGTCAGTACTGTTGTGCCAACCTCTGCATTGTACACTGACAGGTGGCATGCTGTGTCTGCAGGTTATCCATTGGTCATGTGGCATTGACTGTTGCTACATTTCTGCACAGTGTGGGGGGACATCTGACTGTATCCACATTCCTACACAGCCCCGGGGGCGCACCTGACAGTTACATGTGTACGTTGGAAGGGGGGCACAGCTGACACTTGTACACTTTTGCTACTACTGTACTGGTATGTCAGGTACTCCATTTCAGTGTGTAGACCTACCTATTGTGCTGGCTAGAGGCATACCAGTGTACTCCAGATCTTAGCTTAAATTACCAACATATTAGTTTCCGATGTCCTAGCCTTCACAACCTACATCCAACTGCCTGGCCTGCTGTAGTCTGTCTTTGTGGGTCTGTGGGGGGGGTCATCCATTGGGCATATTCACAGGCCATAGTACAGCATTTGTCTGTGTTGGTCTTCACCTGTCCAGCTGGTTGAGACTTGTGTGGGCTGTATGGACACACATGATGCTCAGCCCATTACCCACAGTGGGTTATGACACCCTGTGTACTACTGGCTACTATGGTGACCCCGGTATGTGCTACAGATGTCATGGTGCCACTATGGATGTCTACTGTCTGCTGCCTTAAAATTTTGCCACCAAATTCCCTTGCATGCTCACATCCATACCATAGCTCCAGGTAACAACACATTCTAATACAACTGCCAATTGGTAGGCTGATTGACTTACCTTGAGGGTGTGCCAGACGTGAGGATGGTGCTGGAGGGCTGCCTATGTCGGATGCACACAGTGCACTTCTTATATATGGCTGAGCACAGGTAGTGTCATGTTTGGCATCCCTTTTACTGTCTGTGCGAGTCAGAGAGGGTGATATTCCCTGGGTACCTACTGTGTCAGTGCATATGTTATGCGTTGCCTCTTTGCCAAGGCCAGGTCATACTGGGCATGCCTCCTTCTGCCTTCTGGGTTTGGCTCAGGTAGTTCCTCCTCCGAGTCACTCTGTGCCTGTGCAGGCCTTAGCATTGGTGGGGGCTGTGTGGCTCTGCCCAATGCTGTTCCTGCTGCAGCTGTTTCTGCAGGATCATATTGTGTAGCATAGCACATACCATAATAATTTGGGTGCATGTAGCTGGTGAATATTGCAAGGCTCCACCGGATGTGTCCAGACACCAGAACCGTGACCTGAGCATCCCAAACACATGCTCAGCTATATGTCTTGCCTGTGCGTGTGCCTCATTATGGCGTAGTTGTTCAGGTGTGTGTGCATTTCTGATGGGTGTCATCAGCCACGGCTTCAGTGGGTACCCAGCATCCCCCAATAGGTGATCATAGGGGATGTCCATATTGGCAAAGCTGTGGTACAGCTGCATCAGATGCCATATATCAGAATAGTCATAGCTTCCAGGGCAGCCAGCACACACATTCAGTATAATGCCCTGGGCATTGCATACGATCTGGCAGTTGATGGAGGGGATGCCCCTGCAGTTAATGTAGGCCCTACCCCACTCACCGGGTGGTACTTTGATGCATACCTGCATGCAGGATATAGCACATACTACTGTAGGGTAGTCTGTCATTTGGTGAAAGAGATGCATATTGCTGGTCAACACCTCACGTGTGTTGAGGAAATGTACGTGCTCACTGGCATGTGGTGACATGGCATCCAGAAACTGGTGGAATACTCTGGATGCAGATGCCTGTGAGATCCCCATGATATCCCCAGTTGTGCTGGGTCTATATTATATCATCAAATGCTTAAAAAAGCGAACGCTGATTGATTGACCTAATTTAAGCGAAAGCTTACAATCTCGAACTGTCAGATCAGCGATTTTTTTTCCCAGGGAAAAAAATCGCTTAATCAAAATACATACACACAACACAAGCACACCAAACAAACAGAAATCCACACACATACACCTAAAATCTGATACATAACCCTACACTAAACTATGCACACACCTCTAACTACCGACTTATCTTAACCCAAACCCTAACCCTAAGGTCCGTCACTATCGCACACTCACCTCACCCACTCCCTAACCCTAACTCACTTAAATCCACCCTAACCCTCATGTCCACTCAATCACACACACACCTAACCCGAGCCCTAACCCTAACTCACATAAATCACCCTAACACTCACATCCACCCAATCGCACACTTACCTGAATCCGACCGGTAACTTTCCACCATAACACTGAAAATACCGAAGCAACAGAAACAGACAACCGGATTCTTTCCCTAGGAAAAAAATCGAGTTTCTGCTGCTTCGATATTTTGCAGTTTCACGAAAATAAGTTCGATCAACCAGCATTCGCTTTTTTAAGCGTTCGAGGATATAATATAGACCCGTTGTGATTTGGGAGGTACCTGTGGCTAGTATACCTAGGCCTACACAAACCTTGGTATCCACTGGGATGGGTTTCCCTCGGCCTGTTCGATGTGTCAGGTGTGGCCAGCACAGCTCAACAATCTGCTGTAGGAGATCTCTGTCCACCCCATAGTGCTCCACTATCTCCAGCTTATGTAGCCCCTGGTAGGTTACCCTGGGTCTGTACAGTCTTCTCTGTCTCCTCACTGAGGGCTGTTCAGCAGCCTTCACATCCTCACCACCCTCAGCCTCCTGCACATGTTGGTCTATGTTGCCTGCTGCAGCCCTTCTCATTTCATTAGATTGTTTTGTAAAATTCCCCCGCATGTATACACTGGTGATGTAGAGTGTGGAAAAACCTGAGGGTATGGTGCTTGCTCACTTTATCATAGTGTTCTGGGCCAGGCTGGGCCTGTAATCTGCTGATTGTGATAATTATCACCTGTTTTCCAAGCTTGTTCACCTTGACTACTCTCCTACTGCCGTTGTCCCTCCCAATTTCACTAGGCAGGTATAGACACACCCCTAGTTTAGGCGTGCTAAGGCAGGAGCAATCCCAAGACACAGGGCTCCAATGTACGTACAGTATGCCTGACAACCCCCCCATGTTTTCACCTATATTCAAGTCCTGCACCCGGCTATTTATACACATACACTCTTGGGATCTGCATCACACCCTGGGGATAAACGGGATTCACTATTTTCCACCTTGTTTGCATAGTATTGTGTTCTAATGCATAGTTACATGACCCATACTGAGCCTCCCCAGAGTACTCTGAGGATGCCCGTTTATTTTTAGAGGGAGAAAGCGCTTAGTACAACAAGGAATCTTTGATGGTCAAGGTTGTTTTATTTTATTTTAATTATTCTACAATAAAATCGTTTTACCAGGATCCAAGGTTGCTGGAATTTTTTTGCATGCATGTGATACAGCAGATGGCATGCAGCTCAGACAATAATAGTGGTAGCTATCATATATCCCTGGGTTGCACACAACAGCATGCATGTGTCATAGCAGAAGCCACACATTTCACACAATCATGGTAGTAAGCATGCATCCCTGAGTTACACCATGTGGACCAGCACAGGTTAACAGTACACATGGCTGATGTGTGGCATATGACCTTGACATTAACATGTAGTATGACATGTAATCTGCTGACGTGTGCATTGACATGCATACATGTTTAAAACAATGGTGTCCTGTCACATATACAGTGGGGTAAATGTGTCACATTGCAGTGTTGTCCATCCACCCTACAGATAAAATGCACATTTAGCAGATGTGCATGACCATTTAAGGGTATTATGAGGCATCTATATTGCTATACAGTGTGAAGCACAGACACAGTGCCATTGCATGGAATCATGAGGTATCTCTATTGCTATACAGTGTGAATTACAGACACAGTGCATAGCCATGACTGTGTGCAAACACAATACATATATACTGTGGATTGTCACCCACGTTGCTGAGGTGTATATGCACTAAACCATGATGTGGAATGTGTGACACAGGTCACAGAAGGCCATACAGATGACACCCCTGCATATCTGCAAACATATTTTAGCTGCCTGGCAACCATGTCCACACATGGCAGACTTGTCAATACACCATGTCCCACATAACATTTGTGTATCACACACACGAGGTGCACAGCTGACAATGATGTCCAACAGCAGCAAGGGAAATGTACTGTATCTGTGGCCTGATGTGGTTGTCTGTGCATGTATGTGGATGCTGTACAGGTGACTACTGTCAACACTTCTTATGTGTTAGAATGATGTTACACCTCCACAAGCTGTGCACAGGCCTGTAGGATGTCCAGTGTTCCACATTGGCAATATAACCATTCAACAAAGGCCATAGTTGGACCATGTGTAGCCAATGTACAACAGGGTGTACACACAAACACATCACATCTACTGTGTATTGCTACATGTCTCTGGCCATCCTCCATGGCCATGTGTGAACATGTGTTGGCCAAACAGTTGTGATGGCCATCTATCTCACATGTCTGTGTTGTCCCATATGACATACACCCATAGATGTCATATACTCCACTGTCCACAGGGTTATGAAGACAAAGGATTGTATGTTTGGTATGTGGGGTATGTTTTATGGGATAGTGAGACAATGTTGCAGCCGGCCCACTACATGTCATGGACATGTCAGATGGGACATCACAATGTATGCACCCATAGCAGGGGCATAATCCACAATGGTAAATCCTGTGGGCTGCCCATATTCCAGTTCAATGTGTAGTACTGTTTGTGTACCCCACATGTGTAGTTCTGATGTGTAGTACATGTTCCTACACTGAACAACACCTCCACCGTTGTATGCACAGCTGTCCACACATCTAGCAATGACAGTTTCTGAGGTTTCATGTCAGTGTTTCACTTAGTTTGTAAGTATTGCACATGAGTAGCCAGTGTGATGGATTGCGGATGCGACCTGTATATTGTGACCGGACCATACATTATGTGTACATGTGTTAACTGGCCACATGGTGAATAGATCTGTGCATTAACATGCCTGATACTTATAACTGTCTCACCTGCAACGGCCTGCTGTCTTAGCGGAACATCAGAGGTACCTATATAGGGGGTGACACAGCATTATGATCATTATCCACGCCTGTATGACAGCTACAGGGTGCAATGTGCATGTTAACACATTTGCCAGTACAATATGATATACTATGGAGTATGCACATGTGTGCATACACAGAGTAGCATGCTACAGTATGTGGCATGTGTGTATACATGCCTTGCATATGTTACATTACATATTGTACAGTGACACATACAACTATATGGGATATAATAGTTATATGTGCAGTAGTGACTTACCAGGCAACACCAGGCTCGGTGCTTGAGAGACACCCACCTCCACGATGTCAGCTAAGGCTTGTGGATGCTGTTCTGACAGTGTCCCCAGGCTGGCCAGTAGCTGCTCGGTACGTGTGGGTGGGGGCTGGGTTGGTGGCCCACCACCTGTTGCACCTTGTTCCCTAGTGATTGCATTTGCACGCTGTTTTGCACGTCTGATCAGGTCCGTGCAGGGTCTGCGCACCTGCTGGTATGTGCGGTTATGGCCACCCACATCATTAACCCTCCTGCAAAGTTCCTGCCACAGGTCATCCAGCTGCTGTGCATCCTGTGGCACATGGCTAAACAGGACATCATAGTTGTCTTGGAGGTAAGTATAAGGGCCTCATCCTCCAAGCGAGTATAGGCTGGGAGCCTTGCTTGCAGCATATCTGGAAGACATAATGATGGAGACAGGTTACAGTATCTCAGAGATGCACAGAGATACAGCTGCACAAATATGTGTATCACATTTATTATATATAAATAGTTGTCCTTGCAAATCTTCATGACACTGACACCACTGACATATTTGTGTCACACACGTGACACCCAATGGGGATTGGATATTATCACCATATATGTGTGTCACCTGATTACATTGCTCATACTTCATGTGGATGCTGTCTTGATGTGGGCATGTCTGTTTGCCTGTACTGGTGTTCTTACCTATCAGCACATGCCTGGATTTGTCCACATTAATGCTGTTGACCTTGATGCTGTGTATATGTCACATATAAACACATACACTGCCTTAACGGACATAACCTGTGACAATGCAGACATGTACACGGAAGCCTTTACATGCATGTGTTTTGCCATATACATCTACACGGCACTGTACAGCAGTTCAACATCCTGCCATGTATCGCCTGTGTTGCACATGTGATACACATGGGATACTGGCTAGCCTGATGGTATTTGTAGGGATGGTTATCAACTACAGCATGTACGGCCAAGGTAATCTAGTAGTCTGTATGCCCTGGGCCATGTATGAGGCTAGGATGTAAGGCTACCTAGCTGCAGCCGACAGCCGTGTTTCCGGCGCCAGGTGAAGCAGTGCCACATAACTGATCCACATGGTTAATGATACATCTACCATGCGGTCATCACACCATGTCTGACAGAGGTGAAATGTGCAGCTTTGCTGAACAGGGTTGCATAGTATGGCAGGAGTATATGACGTGTATGGCACAAGGATCTGTCCAGCATGTGACGATCCTTGTACTAGGAAAGTGGATGTCCATGACGTATGTATTTCAGATAAGGATATGTATGTGTAGCATGTCTAACATCACAGTATTGGACATGTCTTTATGCAGGGTGGGCATCATGCTACACAGTGGAGATGAGTATTGTGAAGGCTGGTGTCGGCCAGCCAAACATGGCCAATACCCCTTAAAGGTGATATGTGATCCGATGTTGGTCACTTGAGTGATGAGTATGGCTGTACAATGATCTCCATGTTCATGGATGACACCCTGTCATGACTAGGGTTGCCTCTTATGACTACCCAGTAGGCTTGGTGGCGTCACTAGCTCAGGGAGGTAAACTGCACAGCAGCATCCCTTACACACAGTGTCCATTATGTTGACCGCTGCCTAGCTGGTAGTTCATGGGTACAGGGTTATTAACCTAGCGGTGACAATGCAATATGCAGCTGTCAGATTGTACACATATGTCACACACCTCACCCACAAAGCCCCTTCTGTATGTTGTCCACAACACTGAGTCAGCTCTTGCTGCTAGGTCATAGCCATTCACATACTTACATAGGCAGATGCCTCCCCTTTGTCTGTGTGGTATGGGCTACAATGAGGGGGAGTACAATGAATTAACCCTGCTTTACTGTAGCTGCCACTGGTGTGATATGCACATATTACTCAGACACCTTTTGTAGTGTTGGTGCTGTCAACAGTCCACTGGCAGAACACTCCTGTGACATACAAAGGTACATCTAGTATACTGAGTGTAGGTGGAACACAGTATGTGTGATGATGTCCTATGACCTGTCACAGGTATGATATGCAGTGTGAAATCATCCGTACTGTCATCTACATCTGTACTGCTAACAACATATACATTGATTAAGGTTCATGGACTTTCAGACCAGACTCAGCAGGGTAGTAGTGCAGTGCCTCCCATTATGAGTGGTGTCTCCACTTTGTGGGTTGTGATAACTGTTGGTGTGCACCATTCAGTGTTTTCACAGACTGACATGAAGCTATGTTTTACATGATGTGTATGTGTAGAGCAAACTGTTTTGCCATATGTGTATGATACAACCAGGGATGTGGATAGGTCCCATGCAGCCTGAGTGCACCTTGTACCATCATAGTTATGGTTACAGGGGCTCTGTAGTGTTCATGGATATGTGATTGTGTACCTGTTGGGGGGGCAGTGTGTTTATGTTATCCAACACCCTATCTATATTGCTTAGTCATGCTCAGCACTTGTTCAGAACATGTAAGCACTTCATGAGCTACTAATTACTATAGCACTCAGTCCTCCTCATTGCCTACAGGTAAACACTGTTTGTACTTACATTTCCTGCTTGCTTAGAGTAAAACAGCTCTTGTACACACTTTCCTCACATATCTAGTGGGAAATAGTTAAATATTCAGGCATGTCCAACTGTCAATTCCCAGTGTTATCACCTGTCTATATGATGAATATGGTCATCATGAGGCAATATAGAAATTGTCTCATGTAAACAGTCAATACTCCCCTCCTAACATACAACATTACAACCTGTGGGAGATGCACATATCTAGCCATGCTGGAGGTAAAGCTCTCTCCAACCCAGACTGAACCTGACAATCATGTGGGGATGTTAAACGTTTGCACCACACCACACTCATCACATAGTCTCACTAGATCTCCACCACCACAGGCCACACATAGTAAGACTACAACATTTGTGGACCCTCTCAATACTACTCTGTCTAGGCAACAGTAGATCTCTGTAAAAATACATGTGAAACATCCAACCATTTTATCCTAAATCTACTTCTAGTCACCTAGTAGGTACAAATGTGTGTTCATTTATACAATATGAACAAAGGCATCTAAAAGTCTCAAAGTGTAGTGGTTAAATTACTAATCATAAGAATTTAAAATTCATGACTAAACTAGATTAAAAAATAAATATAAAGAATAAATGAAAATAATCAAAATAAAAGAATGTATGTAATAATAAAGACAAAATATATATATCATATTTTCAAGACACTTCATAGGGACATACTAGTTCACTAATCCTAAACTTTATTTGTTATATTTATTCAATTAATTTTATATATATAGTAAAACAGGTGTAAATTAATTCAATATATTATTAATATTAATTACCTCACCAAACTTCTTAACTTTAATAAGACACCTATTGATAAAGCTTCGTTAAGGCCTGGGTAGTTACTAGCATTTAATTTGATTTGCCATTTCAGTTCTAGCTCTAACAGTTTCAGAGAATATGGACCCCCTCTAGGGTTAATGTTTAATCTGTCTATAATCAAGAATTTGAACACATGGTCAGGGAAACACATAATATGTTTGGCCAATGCATTGTCAGCCTTCTTGTGGGTAACTGCGTAGATATGTTCGTAAATCCTATCTCTGAGTCTACGCTCAGTTTTACCCACATAGAAGGCGGCACAGAAAGAACATTTGGCCAAGTAAACTATACCTTTTGAATTACAATTAAATTTATCGCTTAATTTATATAATACGTTATCCAATGTGAATGTATTGCTAACCAGAACATGTTTGCACATACTACATGATTCGCATTTAAACATCCCAGTTGTTTTTCTCAACAAGTCAGGTTGAAATTTCAAAGAGTCCTTCAAGTTTAAACCATGTCTGAATGTCACCATAGGTTTATGACCTATTTTGTTTAATAAGGATGTATTATTTTTGAACAAATTCCAATTTTTGTTCAATATGTTAATACATTCAGGACTCAATTTGGTGTAGGTTGTAGCAAATGGGACGACTCTATTTCTGTCAATCTTAGAGATGTTAAATGGGCTTACAAGATTTAAGTCGGTGTTAAACCTGAAATCAGACAATTGACCGATTTGGGCGTCGTTTAAAGAATCTAAGTTATAATTTAATTGGACTTCATTTATACCTTCACTACCCAGGTTGTCAGATAGGCTGTAAGGGCCTGGAATTTGTGTAGCCAATAAAGGCCTAAAATGGTTATTTTCCCTCTTAGATTTGACCTCGGCTATCATTTCGTCAATGAGCTCAACCGGGTACTCTCTCTTTAAAAATGCTGTTTTTAAAAAAAGGCATTCTTCTTCAAACTCCTTATTGAGAGTAACAATCCGGGCCGCTCTGACTAATTGCCCTTTAATAACAGCCTTCTTTTGATGAAACGGGTGACAGCTTGAGTAGTGAAGGAAGGAATTAGACTATGTTTTTTTACGGTAAACTCTTGAAGTATAACCGTTTAAATCCAATCTTTTAGATAACATTATGTCCAAATATGATATAGTACAATAGTCAAAAGTATAAGTAAACTCCAAGAACTCTGTAGACTTGTTGAGAAAGTCAACTATGGAGGCTGCAGATTGATCCTTACCTCTAATCAACATAAAAATGTCGTCCAGGAATCTCGTATAAAATACAACTGACATAATGTGCAACAGAAGGAGGAGACTGTTGCAAAGTAGAGTACAATCCCATGAGTGGGGGAGCTCACTGGTCAGCTTCAGTAAGAATCTGAGATCCCTTATCACATCCTTCAAAGCTAGCTACGTAAACATAACCATGACTAATTCCAAGGACTACCACAAAGCGTTCTAGAGGTATGTCATTACTCTCGATGGCGATACCCACATCTGCGCTGACATACAGCAGTAAGGCACGAACATTACAGAACCGACTGATATTGGCAACATCCTGGCAGATAGGTTCATTGCTAACTTTACACCCCTCTCACACCGTAACGAGCCGATATCTATACAGGAATAATGCAGAGTCCCTGCGATCACAACTACGCAGTTCAAAGCTGCACTCTCTAAAGCCAGGAACACAGCATCCATGTGACCATACAACATCCCAGGCTGCAATTTCCACGAGCTTCAGAACGAAATAGCTCCCCACTTGGACACCATATTCACTAATAGCATTGCATCAGGCATTGTGGCCCCTGAATGGTGCACAGCAACAGTTATCACACTCCACAAAGGTGGCACCACAATGGACATGGGGAACTATTGCCCTATACGTCTGACTAGACTGTTCTGCAAGGCTATGGAGCACATCATCATGGATCTCATTCACAGAGACATTGGTGGCCTCCAAACCTTTGATCCCACCCAGTTTTTATTTGTTAGGGCCAGACCATGCCTCCTAAACCTGGTGGAGTCCTTTGAGACAGTTACCATGGCAGTAGATGAGAGTAAGGAGGTCCACACAGCCTACCTTGACCTCTCAAAGACTTTCAACACCATTCCCCATTCTGTTATTGTCAACATACACATCTACCTGCACATTAACCCCTACATCACGAGATGTTATGCAAAGTGGCTCATGGACAGAACCCACACAGTGAGGGTAGCATACCCTAGGTCCTACTGTAAATCAGTTACAATTGGCATCCCCCAGGCCTCGGTCATAGGGCCCCTCATGTTCAGTATATGCTTCTCTGAGGTACAGGCTAGCAAAGGAGGACTTACCCTGAATAGGTTTGCAGACAACTGCAAACTAGGGGCCATGATTGATTCCCCAGCTGATACAGACACTCTCCATAAGGGTGTCACTGGGACAGATTCCTGGTGTCAATAACATGGCCTCAAGCTGCATGCCACAAGGTGCATAGACATCCCCTTTGGATTACACCAATCACCCATGGACTATCACATAGGTGGTAGTCCCCTACATACATAAGATGTAATAAGGGATCTTAGAACCCAAGTAGATAGCATTCACTCCTTTGATAACCATATTGCCAAGGTGGTGTGGATATCCTTCTATGTGGACCCCTAATCTCTAATGGATTTGTAGCCAGAACAAAGGCAGCCATTGTGCCTCTCTACTCATGACTTATGAAACACATTAAAGGGTACAACACACCATTTGGGATGTACCTTACGAGTCACCAGTAACAGCTTTAAATACCACAACATTACCACACCAAGAGGAATACTGACCTCAGAAGGATGACGTATGCAGCCCAACTACAAAAACCCCATATGTACTCGTTTGCATACCGCATACTCAGAGGTGATCTCTGCTGAACATACAAGGCCCATGTCCAAAACAATATTGATGGATATGTTCCACATAAGCAAAAGCCCCTGAGAGCCGCATGTTCTGGGATATGTACCTAAACACAACGATGACTAGGACGTGCCGGAGGGATACATTCCTGGACTGGACACTCACCATGCTTTGGAACATGATTCCTATGTACATCAGGCAGGGACCCTCACTAGCACTCTTCAAGAGATACCTCAATGGGTGGATGGGAGACAGACATGTACACCGGGGATCACTGTAGTGGCTCTGCTGTACAGAGGCACAGGAAATGAATGTCTCTGCTGTTCACAGGCACAGGACACTAACCTAGGGAGGTGCCGCAAGTGAAAACACTGTAGTTAGGCTTGCAAATGGCCTGGGCCAGACAGCATAGTACCTAACTATGAACCTATGAAGCTATTACATGTCCTTTGTGCATGGATAATTGACTAGCTCTTCCATTTCAATTAGCTATCATGCTGATATACTGTCTGGTGACTACAAGTCCTATGTATCCTGTTATTGTGTATTGTACATGCCAATAGACATACCTGATGTTTGCATAACATAACAGTAATGCTATGTGAAATGTTAGACATATCTACCTACAATACTGTACATTTCACATTTTTGCCACAATATCCCACAATGCAAATCATAATTGCACAGCAGGACCACCTTAGACATGTTATTCTCAGTTATACGCCCATACATATGCCTACTGTTACAGTATATTACATATACTATCCCCTGATATGGCACGTACTTGTTGGATCAACCCTGCCACTGACAGTGGCTGGAGTGGAATTGTTGTGTTTAAAGTCCTTATATAGCATCCCTTGTGGTGTATGAGATGTTTACCTTGTGGCCCACAGCAGTACACACAATTTCTACGAACGTTACTATGCTCAACAATACATCACTACATAATACCTTTTCCCACTATATGCATTGCATACATTTTAATTATTACAGAACAGGTACTACATACACTAACATATTGAGTGTTCTACATACCTTATTAGTATCCCGAGTTGATGGTAATATAAGTCCTATTCGTTTTCTGTTGTAAAGTTTTTCTGGTATGTACATAAGGTTTGAATGTATGACAAGCCATCCTTTTATACTTAGATATCAGTAACATGTGGTATCCTGCCACCAATTGATGTTCCGGAGTAGATGATTACATGCACATCAGCTGTGCAGCTACTCCATTAGCCAATGACATGGCAACAGTGGGGTATAACTGAATACTTCACTTGGGCATTGTCCCTTTACCCTACCTTCAAGGAAGACAGCCTGGATGTGTTGTTTGTAATGAATTGCAACAGCAATATGGAGACACACAGAGATATATTAACTTCATGGCCCCTGTGGATTGTGTGTAATGGCTAGAGGATGTAGTTCTACATGTTAGTCTAGCTGTTATATCAGCCGTCTGATACGGGATTATTGCAACCAAACCCTGTAACATCAGCATCTGTTCCATTGTACAACAGCAACGATTTCACATAGGGCCATTATAGTGTGTCTCTGACAAAGTATGTTAAGGCTTCTGCAGATGTCATAGAGTGAGTGGATGTTTGTGATTTTATTACAGTCTGTATTTCAATTGTTTTGGGTGTGGGTGAGATATAGGTGGGTGTACATAGCAGATGCAGGTGTGTAGGAACTGCATTTATACATATTTGATATGTGTGTGAGGGCTCCTTCCCTATTTGAAGACCTATCCTTTAGTAGACTAATACTATGGTAATTGCAGGCTTATTCATTAAGCCATTGTTAATTGGTTCCTAGATAGCATGCAGGTGATGCTGGTCCTTCAATCCCTTTGGAAATACATTGGTATGTAATGAAATGTTGCTACATTAAAGCTTTCTCGTGTATTTCTGTCACAGATATTTGCACTCATTGGAGTTGTGTTGGTGACTGAACCTCTTTGGCCTGGGTTTCCACCTTTTCAAATGACATTAGTGGGACATTTGCAGGACACACATCTGATTTTAGAAGCCAACACATGCCCACAGACAGTACAAAGTATAGAATTTTACATATATGCCTATATAAAAGCTTATATTATTGTAGCAGTTTACTTGCTTATCCTGTTTCTTGTTACATGTAGGTATTTTAGATACAGATGACTATTTTATGCAACAATTACATTAAATATGGAACATGCAAATGTCTCGAGATTGTAAGACATTAGTATTTGTACTCATTTTAGTCAGGACACTACCACACATAGAGGGACTGCCCCTCACAAGGTTGGACAGGTGGTAACCCTGTCTTTGGCTCATGTCCATAGCACATATTTGTAATAGTGTACAGACATAAATACTCTACATATCCTTTGTTCATAACATTCAATCGTGGCGGAATGTGTGATTGCTATGGTCCATGTTATGCATATATTTGAAGACTTCGACCACTACGTACGGCATACCCATGGATTCAGGAATGCACACACGTCTAACGACCACATTACCGTTCCCAGACTCCCAAACCCCACAATACCGAACACTCAAACTCGCAACAGTCAAACTCCTGGAACTAACACAAATACAGAACACACGCACACACAGGCACACTGCTACCCATCACATCCAAGCAAACCATCCTACACTACATATGGCCAGGTGGCCATGCCCCCATACACCCCCCATGTGGATGGCTGCGCCACCCACACCACACCTGCTTTAATAATCTATCTCCAAGATAGCACAAACAGACACATGAAGCAAACCCACACACACACATTACAGTCCCCAGGAAACACACACCACACTCAGAACACACACTTACACACACAACAGCAATCAGAAACAGACTTACACACAGTACCTACCTGAACCACAGCACCAGGAGCACTAACTAAAATGTCCCTTAACATCGTGATAATAGTACTCGCGGTTCTGGTGTTCCGGTACTGTAGTCTTTCAGTCTTTAAGCCTCATCATTACACGCATCGGTATATAAAGCATTTGGTATTTGGTAGTATCCTATTTATATGTACCTCCATGGTTGTGTAGATGTTGTTAACCTATCTATATATTTGCATATATATGTATATCCATATATATCGACATATATATATCTCTATCAGCCTTTCTCTCTCTATATTATATTTTATATATATATATATATATATATATATATATATATATATATATATATATATATATACAGAGAGAGATAGAGAGAGAGAGAGATTACACCTTTCGTTGGGTACATGGCAGTGTATACTATTTCCCAAACTCTGCCCTTTTGTGTTTTAACCTGTCACAATACACACCTGCCATTGGTACATCTCAGGTAGCTTAGTGGTAGGTTATTGTGAAGATTGTGAACATGGTTGCATGTTCTACTCCTGGCAGTGATAGTTTTACCTCTCAGAGCAGGCACTATTAGTACAAGGGTAAATAACGCACATTTCAGCGGTTCTGGGCAGCTTTGCCCGTGATCTGCTCGATATTCAGCAAAGGTTAGACCTGTGTTGCGCATATCCATGTAGTCATGTTTAAGCGATGCTTACTGGCACTTATCGGTGCAAAAACCCGCTAACATGTGCTTAAATGTGCTCTAATGACCTGCATCCAGCATCCATTATTCGGGACATCAGAATTACGTAACAGCCCTTGCAGGTCGTGGAGCCGGGACCATGCACAAGACAGTCAGTGACTTTACCACTGAGACATCTGGGATATGTACAAGTGTCATGGTGTTTAGTAGAGTTTATGTTATGAGTTTAGTTTATGTAGAGTGTACTACGGCTGTTTCTCCATACTGCAAACAAATGTGTAACTCAGTTGGTGTACCTATGGATGATACCTATTAATGGTATGTCCAAGTGATGCTTAATTGATGTGCTCCAGCTACGGGAATCCATGTCACAGTGAGCCACACACTGTAATGTGCTACACCTTGCCACAACCATAACTGGAGAATGCTGGGATGACAGATACCTGTCATGGGTACTCCCCATGCTTTGGAACTACATCCCTGATTACATTATATGGAGCCCCTCATTAACACACCAGGGAATCCTTGCAGAGTGGGTGGGGAACAGTGGTTACACCCCAGGGATCCCGCAATTGGCTCTGCTCCACAGAGGGACAGTAAGTTAATCAATGGGGTGGCGACAGCAGACACATTTTTATTAGGCTTATGAATGGCCTTTGACAGTTAGGCATGTACCTACCGATGTACCTAGGAACCTATACATACAGTATCAACACATGCTGTTAGCTTAATTTACTGTTCAGGTATTGACTTACCTTGTGCCAGTAGCAGTTGTGTGTGCAATAACTGAGGGCTGCCTATGTAGGATGCATACAGTAGACCACCTATACATGACAATTTACAGGTGGTCATGTGTGCCATCCCTTTTACTGTGTGTGCAGGTGGAGAAGTGTGTCAGTCCGTAGGGGCCTACACTGTCAGTATATGTGCTATACATTCCCTCTTTGCCAAGGCATGGGCATACTGGGCACGCATCTGTCTGCCTACTGGGGCTGGCACAGGGTGTTCGTGGTCTGAATCCCTCTGTGCCTGTAGTACCCTTGGCAATTGTAGTGGGCTGTGAGGGCCTTCACCATTATGTCCCTGCTGCAGCTGTTTCTGCAGGATCATATTATGTAGCATGGCACATACTATGACCTGGAGAGTACTGCAAGGCTCCACCAGATATGTCCAAGCATCAGAACCATGATTTCAGCATCCCAAACACATGCTCTATGATGATTCTGGTTTGTGCGTGTGCCTTATTATGGCGTTCTTGCATGGGTGTGTGTGCATCTCTGATGGGAGTCATCATCCATGGCTCCAGTGCATAGCCAGCATCCCCCACAAGGTGGCCATATGGGATGTCCCCACTGACAAATACCTGGTAGAGCTGTGAGGCATGCCAGATATGGGAGTCATGGTAGCTAACAGGGCTGCCAGCACATGCATCCATGATAATGCCCTGGGCATTGCACACGACCTGGCAGTTGATGGAGTGGTATCCCTTGCGGTTTATGTAGCGCCTACCATGTTCACCGGGTGGTGACTTGATATGTATGTGCGTGCAGTCTATTGCACACAGTACCTCCGGGTAGTCTGCCACATGGTGGAAGAGGCGCATATTGCTGGCCAACTCCTCCTGAGTTCAGGGGAAGTATATATGCTCATTAGAATGTGGTAACATGGCATCCAGGAACTGGTGGAGTAAGCCGAATGCTGATGCCTGTGAGATCCCCATGATATCTCCAGTTGGCCTTTGAAAGGTACCTGTGGCTAGTATTCTCAAGCTTACACATACCTTCGTGTCCACTGGGATGGGTTCCCATCTGTTGTTTCTGGCTCTGAGGCGTGGCCGGCACAGCACAACAATTTGCTATATGATGTCCCTGTCCACCCTGTAACGTTTTACTATTTCCATATCATCTAGCCCCCGGTAGGTTATCCTTGGTCTGAACACTCTTCTCCTCCTCCGGTGCCTGAGGTGGTTGTCAGCATCATCCTCCACACCACTTTCAGTCTCAAACACATGCTGATGAATCACAGCTATGGCAGCTCCCAACATGTACATTGTAAAAGTTCCCTGTCTGTTTACACCGATGGTGCAGTGTTTGGGAATACACGAGTGTGTGTGAGGTGCCTTCACACTTTATACTATTGTGCTTTGGAAGCTGATGATGTCATTGGGTATGTATGTACAATCCGAGCTGCAGGGTATCTTACTTATGTGTTTTACCACAGGTACTGCTATTGTGGTGCCTTTGGTGTTGAATTATAGTTGGCTGCCATGGATCACCTCTTGCCCTTGCCTTCACTTTTCAAACCGATTCCCCTCCCATTGTCAGGCATGCATCCAGCAGCCTGCTTTCTTGTTTTGTACTTTCCCAACCCAGGATTGTGTTGTGAAATGTGTTCTATAGCCGATCTACTGCAGGTTTGCTTTTCTCTGCTGTGACAGTTTTCTTTTCTTTGCAATCTGGCACCTTCACTTTCCTGTTCTGCAGGTTTCTGCTAGCAGCCTTGTTAGCTACCGTCAATGGCCCACTGTGAGTTAATAGGTGTTAATTACATAGTTGTACTCCAATTACCCTACTGCGGCATTTCTTTATTGTCTTCCTGTAACCTTCCTGTTTCAGCTGTGGTGCGTGCCGCACGCAGCCTTTTACCGGGTTTTGAGTGTGTTGTCATCCATGTACACATGTGCTTTTGGTCACCTTGTGAGCTCTCAGCTAAGCAAAGCTATGGCTACATCCACACCCCTATCTTGCGGTTTTGCTTATAAATGGGCAACCTGGATTGGCAATGCTCCAATGTGCTTACAGCTACAGTGGCACACCCCTCTGCTGATGCAATGTATACCTCCAGGCCACTCCTCAGTGTTATAGTGCTATGCCATGTGGTACAGCCTTACACCGGAAAGGCATTTGCGATTCAGTATTACTTGCCTCATTTGCATAGCATTGACTACTAATTCATAGTTACCGTGCCGAACACTGTCACAGACCCTTAGCAACTCTTGCGCCTTGGTTGTGGTGTAGCATGCATACCATTGACTATTATGGCGAAATCATGATTTGTGTTACATTGCAGTTTTATGACATCTATACATATTTTCCTTGTGTTCCTGTTTGCACGCACATGCCCTGTGGTTGTACTTTGCATTAGTGTGGCCATGACATTAAATGTTATTTTTTATGTGTTGTGCATGTTTTGTTATGCCATTGGCTGTATATTTAGCCATTAGTATATGTTAACTTTGTAATACGTAAGTTTGGTCCGCTTTCATGGCTCCAATGTTCTGTTTGAAAAAATGTAAACCCTTTTTTTGGTTTGCATTTCTGTATGCTTACGCTAGACCTGCACCACTTCATGAATCGCTATGTACCTTCATTTGCATGCTGCACTACTGCACATGGGGTGATTAGCATACATGCACCGAGAGCTGCTCAGCTCTGGCATATGCTGGTAGTGCACATGGAATCGGATCGTACCTGAATCGCTCGGCGGACATATTTGGCATTAGACCGCCTATGCTTCGCCTGTGCCTGGTGCAAGCTTCATGAATCCCGGGGAGTGAGATGGAAGGTATGCTGTGACTAAATCTGTGAAAACAGGATATACAGATTGTTCTAAATAAAGGAGTAGAGTTAGGATGTAGTAAAAGGGATTTTGTTAGAAGATTTTAATTGGTCTTTGTGAAAAATAGGGGGAAGATGTTAAAAAAAAAAAACTAAAGAAAATATGAAAACAGGATAGACTATAGAGGGAAGCTTGCAAGTGAGGTAGTTCACAACCCCCCAAACAAAGAACCAGAGATCTTGCAGAAGAAGCTTCATTAGGTTACTCACTAGCACTTTTGCACAATCTATATTTTTTCAAGCAAGTTAAAAAATGTCATTACAGATGAATAATTAAAAGGCATGTCATACAACATGTAAAAACATTTCATGTAACATTAATATTTCAGCCTTTTAGATTTCAGTGTTAGTTTGTGGCTATGGCTATTATTCAAACCTGGTGCACTCGCTATGTTTAACAGAATTAATAATGCTATCACTCTGGATATGTGCCCAAACAGTGGCGTACAGCAACAGTGGTCCCTCTCCATAAAGGTGGTGCCTCAACGGATCCTGGAAACTATCATCCCATAAGCCTGACTAGCTTGGTCTGCAAAGCTATGGAAAGGATCATCATGGACCTCATAAATAAAGATATTGGGGACCTACAGACACTGGATCCTACCCAGTTCGGCTTTGTTAAGGGCAGATCCTGCCTCTTAAACCTGGTTGATTTCTTTGAAACAGTCACCAAGGCCATTGACGAGGGGAAGGTGGTCCACACAGCCAACCTGGACCTCGCAAAAGCCTTCGATACAATACCCCACTCGGGCATTATAGATAAGCTCACCAGCTTAAATATAAACCCCTATGTCACTAGATGGATTGCAAACTGGCTCAAGGACAGAACCCATATGGTTAGAATTGCTGGAGCCATGTCAGACTCCAAACCAGTTACAAGTGGTGCCCCACAAGGCTCAGTCCTGGGACCTCTCTTGTTCGGTATATATTTCTCGGAGGTACAGGCCAACACGGAAGGACTGTGGCTGACCAAGTTCGCAGATGACTGCAAACTGGGTGCCATAATCGACTCTCCAGCCGACACAAGCATCCTCCAAAAGGGCCTCATAGAAACAGACAACTGGTGCCAGAGGCATGGCCTCAAGCTAAATGCCAAAAAGTGCATAGTCATCCCCTTTGGCAAAAACAAAGTGCCCACAAATTACCACATAGGTGGTAATCCATTAAGTACAGAAGAAGTAATTAGGGACCTGGGGACCCAAGTTGATAGCAATCTCTCATTTGACAACCATGTGGCCAAAGTGGCTTGAAAAACATTTTATATAGCCCACCTAATCATGAAGGGATTCACATCTAGATTAGGGGAGGTCATCGTGCCTCTTTACTCATCCCTCATCAGGCCCATAATCGAGTACAATGCCCCTTTTGGGATGTACCTTACCGAACACCTGCAGCAACTGGAAAGACCGCAAAAGAACCTCACCAAGAGGATCAAAGAGCTCAAACAGATGCCATATGCTGCCCGGTTAAAGAAACTCCAGCTCTACTCAGTGGCATACCGCGTGCTCAGAGGCGACCTGTGCCTGACGTATAAAGCCATGTCCAACCCGGAATTAAGGAACATGCTGCACCTCAAAAAATCCAAATCCCATCGAGCTACACACTCAAGAGACTTGCACCTCAGCACTGAAATACATAGGACATGCTGGAGGGACAGATTCATAACCCAGAGGCTCCCTTCACTCTGGAATAAAATCCCAGTCCAGGTTAGGCAGAGTCCCTCATTGACTCTCTTCAAGAGGAATCTTGATGAGTGGATGGGAGATCGTAGGTTTACCCCGGGTATCACTTCTGTGTCACTGTTAGACAGAGGCACAGTATACTAACCTCGAAAAAGGGCATAGCAAAATTAATTTAAAATGGGTGGCGAAAGCCAAACATACTCTCACTAGGCTTATAAATGCCCTAGGGCAGATAGCCTAGTATGAACCTATGAACCTATGAACATGCTGTCCTGAAATTCCTTGACTAAGTCAAAGGGATTCTTAACCTATTAGTCACTGTTTTAAATCCCTGGGCAACTTTCTCAGAGAAATAAGGTTTAATACTTGTATACAATAAAATTAAAATATCTGTTTTTATTTTAGCAAGTTGACTAGGTCATACCCTCTCTCTAACAAATTAAAAAGTTATAGAATCTAACACTATTAATGGCAAGACATGCTGTTCTATACATCTTATCTCCACCAATCTACATAAATCTAGAATGCATACTAATATACTTTTGCATTTCAAATACGTTTTACATTTACATGGTTTCATATATAATTTGGTATTACTGCTCTATCTTCTGAACCATTTAGAACAGTAGCCAAAATCTGGCTCTGTTCTTGCTCAACCCCAGGATATACTATATCCCTAAGCATAAAAAAGTAGCTATTTATATCTTACACTGCCCAATTTTGCCTTCTTCACCCACTTCCTTACTTCAGTCAGTTTGTCACCTTGACTCTCTTTCTAAATAATTCATGTCCCTTTTTTTTCTCTCATTTCATATTGCAGTTCCTGTTGGTATTATACTAATATATGTTTCTATAAAGGGGCTAAAATTTCTCTAAATATTTAATCATTGTCATTGTCATACAAGTTGATTTATTCATAACCAATATTTTCACATTAGGTTTAATCTGATATAATTATGTAAACTGTACATGTTTTTGTATTATTTTGAAGATTGCAAAACTATTTTTCTTAAAATGTTTTCGTAATACTTTGGAGCTTTTCTTCCAAGGCCTCTACTGAAAATGGACACTGACCTACTCAAACTTTCTTGGTAATCAAATGTCAATAAAAATAAATAAACAAATGACAATAAGACAGTTTGCAAATACGACATAGGTCTTCAGCCTAGAATAAGCATGGCTTCTTAATACAGTTCACATGAGAGATAGTAACGTTGTTTCTTAAAGGCATTCTAATGCAGAGTGACAATGAAGGCTTTGCAAATAATCTTGAGTAAAATTTAAACATTGACAGCTATACAGTAGGTCAAGTGATTTGCAACAACCTTGGTCAAATTATATTTTGTTATTTATTACATTATTTATTACATCACTGAAATACACTGATTTGTCAAATGCATTTTGACCATTAATATGTTGTCTTACTGTGAAATGTAAAGTTTAAAGTCTATAGTTAGAGTAAGGATGACAGAAGAGTGACTACTACCTCTCAACCTTTCAGTGCAAGAAATCTGGACAAAGCCAGATGTAATGGGGGACAAGGCCCAAAAATACGGACAGATTTTAAATATTACTCCTATAAACTTTACAAGTTGCTATAATAACCATTTTTGAATTGTGTATTTTCTGAAGGATATGAAGTCTGAAACTCAAATGTCTGCCATTATTTAGTATAATTTAGTGACTTCAGACCTCAGTGATTTCCTATATAGCCACAAATTTTACAAGGAACAGAAAAAAACAAGGCAAAAATCTGGACATTCTGAGAAAATCTGGACAATTGACAGATATACTGCTAAGAAGCTGGGTATGAAAATTATTTTCAAGGCATTTGCTGGAAACAGATGCAGGTTGTAGAAGAGTTTAGATGTAGGGATGAAAATTTATCTTCACTTGCATTATTCATTCGGTCATTTCTTTAATAATTGTAAATCACAAATTACCATAACCTACATTCTGATATTTCTCTACAGAAGGAAGAGCTTCCTATACTTAGTTATTTTTTGAGAATCGACTTCAAAATGATCTACCCTAACAGCTCTTGCACATTTTTCATATTTTTGTGACCAATTTATTTGCAATTTACACAAACATCCATCTCCCACTGTGCTTTAATTCACAAATAAAAATTTTGGCTGACTTGCATACACATCTACTACATCACACAAACACACACACACACACACAGACACACACACACAAAGAAAAAATACCTTCAGAGCATTTTGTGTACATGTTTTAACTTCGCTTCTTTAGTAAACAAACCTACTCCACTATCCCAAGCCCATTCCATAACTTTGTCTTCTTTTTATCTTCCACAGTCTTGATTTCATAGCATATTGTTTATTCAGTTCTTGTATAATGTCTTTTTTGTAGGAATGCATTTCTAGCATGGATGTGTACAGACTATTTTTATTCAGATATAAATTGAATGAACAAAAACCTGCTCCAGGTTTTCTTTTCCAGAAGAGCCCAGACTGCTCACAAAAGTACATTAATGGTGGGTTTTTTTAAGCAGAAGTCATACAGAATGTATAGGGAAAAAAATGGACTGATGCTTGTATCTGCTGAATAAAATGCAGTATGACTGAACTCCTATCTTTGTGGTGGTTGAGCAATCTATGGAACCTCTCAGAATTCAGTAGATGACTAAAAGCCAACATCTTCATTGTTCAATGTGTATTTCAGCGCCTGTTATCTGCAGCTCCTTCCAAAAACAAGTTGCTGTGTATAACTCTCTAATGTGTAGTTGTTCAGTAAGTTTGCATGTTGTGTTACTTCATTGGCATTGTTGTCTGCAGCATAACAATGTTCAGTAAATAGTAGCCTATGAAGAGAACCCTTCATTATTTGTCGGTAGCAAAGACCAAGGAGATATTGAATTCATAGTCTATGAGTTGCCCTCGTGCTTGTCTGTAGTGTGTTCTTTCAAAGCAGTCCAGAATGTATATCCCCTGGAGGTGCTTCAGAATGAGAAATAGCCTCTTTTGTAGAATGTTATCCATTGACAAAACATCCTTTAAAGATTTAACAGAAATTACATGTGATTCTATATCTTATATTGCTTTCATCATCACTCTCACCTCATCCTTCATTAGATTCAGCCTTCTGGCACACCCAGCAAAAAAGGCACATTTTATTACAAACATCAAACACATATGTCCTTTAATCTTCAAATATTTTAATCATTATACAAGAACAAATTAAAATTATACATAATTTATACTATTTTGTTTTAATGTATCAAGAAAGAATATATAAACATGTTTTCATAACCCCAAAGGCACACTACTTTTTCCATTAAACTAAGGTTACCCACCTTCTTTGTCTAATTACTTTTTCTATTAAACTAAGGTTACCCACCTTCTTTGTCTAATTCCATTTTTGAGTCAACATATCATCCATTGATACTCATATATACTCATTAGTTTCTGGTTTTAAATCCCTTATCCTTTCTTGCTCTATTTCTTACCATGCAGAAAGATTCATCTCTTGCCTTATTTAAAAGACTTTTATTTTCTATCACAATATGCTATTCTTACATCTATGTTGTCCAAACATTTTATGTTTCATCTCTGATTCTGGCCATATTCCCCTAACTTGCTCATGATATAAAATTGTTATTGTGGCTGTTGGTCTTGTATATAGATAATGTAAGCACATATCATTGTTCAGGGCTACGCCACAATAATGATGCATACTCTGACTCAAAGGAAATAACTAATGTCCTAGCTGACAAATTTAGGGCATATTTTACTTCACCATCAGTTATAGCTATTTCCACAGATTCTTCAAACCCAGTCAGCCCTTTTAATTACTATGGAAAAATTATATCAATCTTCTCCAAAGTTAAGAACACCTCATCCATGGGACCTGTTTGTATATCAAGTTGTGTAATTATCAGTGCCAAAACAATCTATCTGAACCTCTATATAACCTCCTTAATCTCAGTTTCTTCATTAGTTACATTCCAGAAGCCTGGAAGACAGCCATTGTAATAACATTACACAAGTGTGGCCTAGCTATGAACCGTGGTAATTTTAGACTTATGAGATTCACTAGTCTCATGTGTAAAGCTAGGGAACATATTTTCTCAGACCTCACTAATCTAGACATTGAAAACCTCTTAACCCTAGACCCTTATCAATTCAGCTTTGTCAAAGGAAGGTGTTGCCTCTAAACCTCATTAATCTCTTTTTTAAAAGTAACCCAAGCAACAGATAGTGGTTATTTAGTGTATACAGCATACCTGAACATACTCCCCATGCAGGCATTATTGACAGACTACTAAATCTGAATATAAACCCTTATGTTCTGTAGTGGACAGCTAAATGGTTGTCTGATGGAATTCTTGTGTTTACAGCCACAGGTACCACTTTTGAAAGAAAAAAAATTACCAGTGGAGTACCCATGTATTCAGCTTAGGTCCCTCTCTTATTTGGTATCTATTTTTTCAGACCTTTAGGCCAACATTCCTGGCTTATAGTTATCTATGTTTACAGATGACATCAGAGTGATTCTCTCATTCTTTGCTTTAACTTTTCACCTTTCTTTCTCAAATTTCTGATCAAATTCATATATCAATCGACACTGTATTATTCATGACAAAAAAATTACAATCTGAGTTCATTAATATGAAAGGCCTCTCATTTCTAAAGTCTTTGTCATCTTCATGCAATTTATATGTTCGCTTTTCTCTCCTTTTACCTTTTTGTTATATACTTTGCATAATAGCCACATCTATTCTTTTGTAAACATCTCATAAAACACTTAATCTAATCAGAAACAGGTGTACTTTGCTTGTTATAGGGTTGTGACGCCCGGGGACATACATTGGGAGAATGACAAGTACACACATAGTATTTCCAGATGCAGTTCTCTGCAAGTGCAATTTCCCTTAAGAGCACGCAGAGACCACAGTCAGTCTACGGCTGGCTTCTCCCTCTTTCTTCAGATCCCCAGTAAGACTCCCTACTGGCACAGCCATAGAGTTGAGATCTCAGCCAAGTGGCCAAGCCAAGCCAAGACCTCCAACACCCTTTCTGTCCAACCAGTGCTTCATGTCCCTGCCCAAGTAGCTGACATACACACACTTTGATGTTTGATTTATACACACACACACACACACACACACACACACACACACACACACACACACACACACCTGGAGAAGGCTGGCACAGGTTTACTAGCTATGCTCCCTTCTGCCCAGACTATAATGTAGTTATCATTGCCACAAGCCATGTCCTTATCAGCTACTTTAAGGCCCTTAACAAAGGGTGCCCAATCTTACTGTGTAATGTTACTATTAATCCAAATGGTAGTTTGACCAAGGGCAAGGCTATTAGGAGTGGCCCACATTGTCACCAAATAAATATGCAAGTACTCTCAGAACTTAAGTATGTCTCACAAATACCAGCCACAATGAAAGGTTTAAATATATTTAATAATAAATAATAAAAAACTCGGTAAATAATCACAGTTACATCAAAGTTCGAAAGCACTGGAAATATTTAAAACAACATTGCAGGACAGTCTCAAATAAATAAAGAAAACATCTAAGATATACTTCACTATATTCCTGACTGTATCTAAGAGAAATTACGGTATCCTAGTTAACCTAATAACAGAGCAAAAAAAAAACAGATGTGGTGAGTGGATGTTCTTGTCAGGTCAAAAACAAAATACAAAATGCTCTGTCTCTCTCTCTCTCTCTTTCTCTGAGCATTCTTAAATTAATATCCCAAATATTACTGCTGGGATAGCTTGCAGAATGACATCACTTCTTGTCAAATGACTCTGTCCTAGGTGGAAACTCCCTCTGATGCAGCTGGTAGCATTCAGCATCTACTCGTGAAAATACATAGACCTCAGATCTTTTGGCAAATGTTGGAAGTCGTAAAATAATTTACATTCTTCCACATTTAAAGACAATGCAAAAACTTCTAGTTCTAGACATTATGTCTCCTGTTGCACTGAAACTGAATGATAACATCTTTTTTTATGGCCCAGCCATAAAGTAATTCAATCTCAACTATTCTTCTGAAGTTAAATTCTTGTGTTGCAGGTTCCATTGTTAAAATATATACATGTAAACAGTTACAATAGTGTATATACATTTCTGCTCAGTACTTTACAAAATATCTCTTCAGCACACGTCTGTACAAAATGACATACAGTTCTAATACATCTGTAACACAAGCATCTTACATGAAGCATGTTGACATTCACAAATGACACATAACCATTTACAAAATTTCAGACAGCTGTGCTGGCAATACCTCCCTTTTGTTACACTTCTATATAAATCATGTTAATATTCACAAATAACATATCATTTTTTACAAAATTCCAGCTAGCTGGGCTGGCAGTATTTCCTTTCATGACAAGGGTCATATGTGCTTGCAAGTCTATTGATCAGTGACAATCTTCAGAAGCCTAGCCATATAGTCCAAAGAAGTTTATTAACCCTAGTATTTTAAGTATGATTTACCCAGAGCACTTTGTATTTTAACACAAAGCACTAGTATTTTAAGTACCAGTAACTATATTTAATACCTCTGTAATAGCTTTGATTTTTCCCCTTCATGTCAGCTATATTATCCTTTTCCTTCTATTTCTTTACAGATGTCACATGTTCTCCTGAACATTTCTTTTAAAAATTTTGTTCTACCTGTTTTGTAGTCTGTAATTCTCCCTGTAATATTTTTCATTATTCGTTAATTGTGTCATAAATTGTTTCTGTTTTTAGATTCAAAGACATGCTTCCTCCCTCTTTGAAGATATCAGCTACATTCCCCTGTCTAACCCTAAATAATCATCTTGTTATAAGTCATACATTTTCCATATTATTGTCATCCAATACCTTATGCAGTTCTTGAAATACCGTTTTCTTTTCCTTATCATTCACTTTCACCCTTATAGACCTCACATACTTATGTTCCCTTGTCAATTTATATTTAAATGCCAATCAGCATTTTACCTGACAGTTATAAAATATATTCTTGGTCTACCCATAGCACATCTAGCTCTTTTTCATATGCTTCTTCAAAAAATAATTCTGTATTGATTGTGGACACACCAAATCCCTTGTAACTGCTGACTCAGAGCCATGTTGTTCTTAATTATACTTTATTATTGTTGTTTCTTAAAATGTTTTTTTAATACTTTGGTGCTTTTTCACCCCATCCTGCACTGAAAATGGGCACCTACCCAGCCGGACTTTCCCAGTAATCAAATGTCAATAAATAAATACATGAATGGAAATTGTCTGAATGATGGCAGGCTTATAAGGAAAGAGCAGAGAATATGATTCTTACTGCACATTTTTAAGATACTCAGAGGAAGACCACTGAGCACTTCAAAAGTCAGTTTATTAACAAGTACAGAGTTAACATTGCCTGGGAATAGCTAGACCAAAACCAGACCTGCAGTGCACATGCTCAGTCACATTTATGGGAGTCTGCAGGCTTATTTTTCAAAGATGTACCTACTACAAAGTACAGGATATTTCCACAAACCACATCACTAGCACCGTCACCCTTTCCTGGCTTAGAACTATTAAATAATGCACTGTGGTAAAATGGTATGTCAATGTCTACAATGCTCATAGATGAGGTAACGTCTGTAATAGTGAACACAGGGTTCAGAACCATCAGCAAAATCTACCATAATCACTGAGGTGGTTTGCTAACCCTTTATAGTTTGGTCAGTTCTGGGAGTGATTATTGGCTCAGTGGTACATCAGACTTATTGTTTTGTTTAAGGGTCTCTTGTAAGCAGGCAAGGAACAAGCCAGGACTGGGGACAGATTCATTTCTTATAAACACAGTCATTGTCCCAATCTGCAGAATCATTTCATCCATCATCTGAAGAAGTATTCTTAGCCATTCCTGATATAGGTCTTAGTAGGTTAGATTGGCTCAAGCAGGAAATTACTAAATATGTCCTTCAAACTTGATATAAAGCTGGCCCTTTTTAATCCATGAACATTTCAAAAATTCACTTTCAGCCAAACCAGTGGTATCCCAGGGATACACATACTTAATGCTTCTTATTGAAAGATCTGTTCCTTATATGGTTTCATAATGGAACTTTTACATGTACTTTTTTTTTTTTTACATAGTTCCACTAAGACTTTGTTTCATCATGTCTGACCTGGTTCTAGTATGTCTCCTTCAAAACAGTTCAGCACATCTGCCCTGTTGCAAAAGTCTAAACTGTTCTATAGAGTTAAAGAAAAAGTGATGCCTGCAGTTTCCAACATGGAAATTGATAATTACTTCATATATGACTTGGGGGGGGGTGCTTTTATGGCTCATCCAGCTGACTCATTATAATATGTCAGCAGAATGAATATTTTCTTTTCTTTAACAAAATAATGAAATTATTTTCATGTAACCTAGTTTCCATTGTATGCTGTTATGTTCAAGTAAACCACAATTAAATAAAGCTTTTCAGATTACTAGTAATTGCCTAATATATCACTTCAGGCATTCAGAATACTTTTATCCATTTTGAATATGCACTCAGCACTACCAAAAATTTGTTATTTATAAATGGTTCTGTAAAATCAATAGCAATATTTGTCACCATCTACCTTGAAATTCCAGTGGGCATATTAGTGCTTGTCTTGGCATCTTCTGTTTCACTTGATATGGCACACAAGCCCTTGTAGGTATTCTCAATCTCTTCATCTAACTTTGGAGACCAAACTACTCCACTACTTAGAGCTCTCTATGGTGGTATGAATGGAGTCCTTCTAATACAACTTTTCTCATATTGTATACAACTATAACTCATGTACTTACTGGAAAAACGTTTTTCCAGTAAAGGTTCATATATTTGACTGTGATAGTGAGGGTCGGAACTTTGAATGTTGGCAGTATGACTGGTATAGGGAGGGAGCTAGGCTAGGTGTATCAGAGGTGGTTTCAAATTGTTTTATTATGGTGTGGATGGGAGGAGAAATGGCGTAGGCATTATCCTGGAGGAACAGTATGCTAAGAGTGTTTTGGAGGTGAAAAGAGTGTCGGATAGAGTGATGTTTATGAAGCTGGAAATTGATGGTGTAATGATGAATGTTGTTAGTGCATATGCTCCGCAAGTTGGATGTACGATGGATGAGAAAGAAAAAAGTTTGGAGTGAGTTGGATGACGTGGTGATGACTGTACCCAAGGGTGAGAGACTGGTGATTGGAGCAGATCTCAATGGGCATGTTGGTGAAGGGAACAGAGGGGATGAGGAAGTGATGGGTAGGTATGGTGTTAAGCAAAGGAATGCAGAAGGTCAGGTGGTAGTGGATTTTGCGAAAAGGATGGACATGGTTGTGATGAATACGTATTTTAACAAGAGGGAGGAGCATTAGGGTGACATACAAGAGTGGAGGAAGATGCACACAGGTGGATTATATCTTATGTAGAAGGGCCAATCTGAAGGAGATTGGAGACTGTAAAGTGGTGGCAGGGGAAAGTGTAGTTAGGCAGCATAGGATGGTGGTTTGTAGCATGACATTGGTGATCAAGAAGAGGAGGATGAGTGTGAGGGCAGCACAAAGGATGAAATGGTGGAAATTGAAAAAGGGTAATTGTGAGGTGATGTTCAGGGAAGTGTTAAGACAGGCACTGGGTGGCAGTGAAGAGTTACCGAATAGCTGGGTAACTACAGCACAGCTAGTAAGAGAGATGGCTAGAAGGGTGCTTGGTGTGACATCTGGAAAGAGGAAGGAGGACAAGGAGACCTGGTGGTGGAATGAAAGAAGTACAGGAGAGTATACAGAGAAAGAGGTTGGCGAAGAAGAAGTGGGATTGTCAAAGAGATGAAGAAAGTAGACAAGAGTATAAGGAGAAGAGGTGCATGGCAAAGAGAGAGGTGGTGAAGGCTAAGGATAAGGCGTATGAAGAGTTGTATGAAAGGTTGGACACTAAGGAGGGAGAAAATGACCTGTACCTATTGGCTAGACAGAAGGACCGAGCTAGTAAAGATGTGCAGCAGGTAAGGGTGATAAAGGATAATGAGGGAAACATACTCACAAGTGAGGAGAGTGTGTTGAGCAGATGGAAAGAGTACTTTGAGAGGCTGATGAATGAAGAGAATGAGAGGGAGAGAAGGTTGGATGATGTGCAGATAGTGAATCATGAAGTGCAGTGGATTAGCAAGGAGGAAGTAAGGATATCTATGAAGAGGATGAAGAACGGAAAGGCTGTTGGTCCAGATGACATACCTGTGGAAGCATGGAGGTGTTTAGGTGAAATGACAGTGGAGTTTTTAACTAGATTGTTTAATGAAATCTTGGAAAGTGAGAGGATGCCTGAGGAATGGAGAAAAAGTGTTTTGGTACCGATTTTTAAGAATAAAGGTGATGTGCAGAGCTGTAGTAACTACAGAGGGATTAAACTGATCAGTCACAGCATGAAGTTATGGGAAAGAGTAGTGGAAGCTAGGTTAAAAAGGGAGATGATGATTAGTGATCAGCAGTATGGTTTCATGCCAGGAAAGAGCACTACAGATGCGATGTTTGCTCTGAGAGTGTTGATGGTGAAGTACAGAGAAGGTCAGAAGGAGTTGCATTGTGTTTTTGTGGATTTAGAGAAAGCATATGACAGGGTGCCTAGAGAGGAGTTGTGGTATTGTATGAGGAAGTCGGGAGTGTCAGAGAAGTATGTAAGAGTGGTACAGGATATGTACGAGGGTAGTGTGACAGTGGTGAGGTCTGCGGTGGGATTGACGGATAAGTTTAAGGAGGAGGTGGGATTACATCAAGGATCAGCTCTGAGCCCTTTCTTATTTGCAATGGTGATGGACAGGTTGACAGACGAGATCAGACAGGAGTCCCCGTGGACTATGATGTTTGCAGATGACATTGTGATCTGTAGTGAGAGTAGGGAACAGGTGGAGGAGACCCTGGAGAGGTGGAGATATGCTCTAGAGAGAAGAGGAATGAAGGTCAACAGGACTAAGACAGAATATATGTGTGTGAATGAGAGGGAGGACAAAAGAATGGTGAGGATACAGGGAGTAGAGGTGGTGAAGGTGAATGAGTTTAAGGACTTGGGATCAACAGTTCAGAGTAATGGTGAGTGTGGAAGAGAGGTGAAGAAGAGAGTACAGGCAGGATGGAGTGGGTGGAGAAGAGTGTCAGGAGTGATTTGTGACAGACGAGTACCAGTAAGAGTGAAAGGGAAGGTCTACAAGAGGGTAGTGAGACCAGCTATGTTATACGGGTTGGAGACAGTGGCATTGACCAAAAGGCAGGAGTCAGAGCTTCACATGGCAGAGTTGAAGATGTTAAGATTTGCACTGGGTGTGACGAGGATGGACAGGATTAGGAATAGGTATATTAGAGGGTCAGTCCAGGTTGGAAGGTTTGGAGACAAAGCCAGAGAGGCAAGGTTAAGTTGGTTTGGACATGTGCTGAGGAGGGATGCAGAGTATATTGGGAAAAAGATGCTAAGGATGAACCTGCCAGGTAACAGGAAAAGAGGAAGGCCTAAGATAAGGTTTATGAATGCAGTGAGAGAGGACATGCAGGCGGTTGGTGTGACAGAGCAAGATGCAGAGGACAGGAAGAAATGGAAACAGTTGATCTGCCGTGGCGACCCCGAATGGGAGTAGCCAAAAGAAGAAGAAGAAGATAAGAAAAAAGGTCCGACTCATCATCAGTACTTGTTGTTGGAGATGGAGAGCCTTCCATCACAAAACAGCACTCATGACAGGTTGTGGGTCAGTTCTTATGAATTTTTGTTGTGTCTTTCGGCTTTTCCCGGTTAGGGTTCGCCACAGCGGAACTCCGTTTGGCTAATGATTGGCAGTAGATTTTTACATGCCGAGTTGCCAGCCCTGATGCACAACCTTCAATGAAGGTACGCCCATTCATGCATGTCTCCACACAGAAGACGCTTTAGCTGAGAATCAAACAGGACAACTTCTTACTGTGAGGTGACAACGCTACCGCAGCACCACCGCTGCAGTTGGGTCAGTGCTAATGACTACTGTTATCAAATCTGCTTTAACAGGATTGTTGTGAAATCTGTGTCATTTAGTATCTTTATAACTATAGACTTCTGGACAAGATTAATTAAATACAATGGAAAGTGTTTAGTGGGTAAGCACAACATCAGGTCACAGGAGATTTTGGAGACCAAAAAAGTTTATGATTCATTTAATCATGGTGTTGTATGGCATTTTTAGAAGGATGCTGTTTTAGGCACAGATTTTAAGGCTGGTTGAAGGGGTATATAATAATAATAATAATTATTATTATAATACATATTTGATGGTAAATGGTTATAGAGTATATAGTACACAGACAGGAAAAGTTGTGGAGCAGGGTTTTGCCTTCAGAATCCCATTTTATATGGATTATGTATAAATATTCTGGTGGAGATTATGACAGTGCATTTAAAGCTGGAGGCTATAGAGGAATTTCAGGTACTGTATATAAGTATGTAAGAGCCTATTTTGTCTTACATGAATGACAATATTGTCAGATTAGGGATATGGGTGACAATATTGTCAAATTAGGGATATAAGAATCTGAATGAATAAAAGGTAGTCTACTAGTCAAGGGAGATAAATGAGCTTTTGTTTTAGAGAAATGGAACATAACTGAAATTTACTTTTCAAAAGACTGAGTATGATTCTTGAGGTGGAGGGAGGATCTGAAGCTGTTACAACAAAAACAATATGAATAGATTCTGGATAAGATGAAAAATAATAAACTGGGAAAAAATAGGTTTATGCAAAAGTGTTTTGTAAGATACAAAGGTTTTTGTGGGCTATAGTATATATGCTGCTAGAACTGTTGGAAATATTGTTAAATATATTTGTCTTAGTACACTGGGTAAATAAATATAACCTTATAACATTAGGGATTTGATGCAGAAATCCAGAGCATAAGGGCTAATTTTAAAGTTTGGTTGACTCTTTTATTTATACAGCAGATGTCACATGAATATTCAGAAACTAAGCTGGGTATCTGGATCACACAATGGTTGTGTGACATCCAATGGGCATATAAAAACAAGAAAATAAGTCTGAAATGAAAAGAGAAAGTAAAAAGAAAACTCAGAAATTGTTAGATGTAGAATGGAGAAGTACCCAAATATAGATGGTCATATAATATTGTATTTCAGGAAATTTCAGTGAAGCATGATGGGATGATATAGCCGGTACTATAAATTAATTTAACATTATACCAAATAATTACACTCATATAATCATTTATAGTAGTTTCTGGACACTTACTGTAAGGAATTCAAAGTAAAGATACGTGTGTTATACAAGGTTAGTGAAAAGTGAATCTACATAACTGAAGGATGTGCAGTAAAACAAATGGGGACAAGTTCTTAGAGTATAAGAATGTGTGAAATTCTTGGTACAGACTTGAGAGTAAATTGGAGTGAGTCGGATAAAAGTATATTTTAAGCATCTGAACGAATTATGTTAAAGTAATTATGATTTTGTTACTAGACACAGCTAATGGAGATAAAGTCCTTGGGCAAAGCTAGGATATATTAGAGAGTATATATCTCTCACTAGCCTGGAAGTATTTGAAGAATTCCACAAGATGAGTTAGAAGCTGTTGCTGGAGATAAGCCATATATTTCAACTGAACCTGATTCTTTAGAACATTCTTGATTTTGATTCATATGTTTACCCTGCTCCCCATAAAAATTTTTGATTGTGTCTTTTCAGGATTACTGTCAGTCAACAGTGCCAGACATTAGAGTTTCATTATTGTTGTTGTTCAGAAAATGCATTTTAATGCAATATCCATTGTTCTATTAGTAACACTAGGAGATACTGCCAGCCACGCCAGGAGAAGTAGAGCAGTGGATGTACAACTTGTGCCAGCACAGCTAGCTGAAAATTTGCAACTAATTATATGTCTTTTGTATAGCAAACTGATTTATATAGATGCTTGGGCTGAAAATGCATTTTAGAGGTTTGCTTATGTTAAAATGTATCAACAGTACACCCTGCTGGAATAAAAAGAAATGTACATGTATTAATGTAACTGAATTAAATGTATATGTTTTAATTGAGGATACCTGGACAGCAGAAGTTAACCAGCTAGTTTTCTTTAAGAAAAATAAGGGAAATGTAAATGCACCCCACAGTGCTGAATAGGACTGGAGACTGTGGGTCTGGAAGAAACCTTTGTTCATTAGGTTAGTAAAAAGAGGGGAAGCCCTTGGCACTGCCATAAACATTTAGATGTGTATTGTAGCTGTCTATGCTAATTTTCTGTCTCAGCTTCAAAGAGGCATACTGTGAGAACCTAGAGTCAGGTGACCAGATGAGGTCATTCTGCAAGCCATCTTGGATATTATATTTTACAAGGTATTGAGTATTCTGTTTTGTGGAATCTGACTAGAATGACTGCTCATTTATTTCATTGTGCCTTGCTCTATCAAGTAGGTTATTAGTGAATAGCAATTTTCCTGGATTCAGTTAGGAATATAGTGAAGCTTGGTTTAGAGATTGTTTTTCTTTATTTGTATGAGTCTGTCCATCAATGTTATTTTCAATATTTCCTTTGATTTGAACTCTGTGGTTTACTGTAAACATATATTTAGTATTTTCTTGTTCTTTTATTATTTATTATTAAATATATTTAACCTTTTCATTGTGATTGGTCCTTTTTATAAAATATTTAAGCTTTGAGAGTATTTGTAAATATTTATTTGGTGATAACTCTGCCACTCCTGATAGCCTTGCTGTTTGGTCAGCATTACCATTTGTATTAATATTAACTTCACTGAACATAATCGGATACTCTTTTAAGAGCATTATAGTAACTGACTGGTGGCAGTGAATCTAATTTATAGTCTGGGCAAAGTTGGTAGAGTGGCTAATCTGTGCCAGCCTTTCCCAGGTGTGTGTGTGTGTGTGTGTGTGTGTGTGTGTGTGTGTGTGTGTGTGTGTGTGTGTGTGTGTGTGTGTATGAAAATTAAATCTCAAAGAGTGTGTGTGTCAGCTACCTGGGGCAAGGGCACAGAGCCCTGGTTTCACAGTACCAAAGGGGAGCCTTATTGGATACCAGGGGAGAGACAGATAGAGACACCCAGTCCTCCATGCTGAGTGCGTACCATGTATGCTGTTAAGGGAAATTGTGCTTGATGCAGAGAAGTCTGCATCTAGAAATACTGAGTATATCCCTTTGTATTCAAAGTGCACCTCCCTCTCAAGTGTCAGTGGTGAGGATTCAGTTTCCTTGATTACTGGTCCAGTGTGGGGACATCACACTATTATCTTTTTAAGTGAGTAAGAGTAATACATAAAAACTGATACTGCTTTTGGGCTTTTTTCACCTCAATATTTCTGGCTTTATTTCTTTGATTCTTGAGCCAAACTTTTAAGAGATATGGGATAGGGAAGTGTGATCTACCCATCTCAGCATGCTAGCACCACAATCTTTATATGAACAATCACATTAGAAAGTGAACAAATGAATTACCTCATCATCCTTAAAACAAATTCCTTTGCAAAATAAGATATCACTTTGTCTGCCAAGCCTCTGTTTTCTCATACAGTAAACTGAATACAAAGTGGACTGACAGACACACCCAGAAGATAATCTTCCTCTTCCTCTGTTTTCTACAGTACAGTCTTGCAGATCCTCTTCATATCTTGGATTATCTGCACCAAGTGAATTTCTCTATTCTTCTACAATATTCCAATTCCTAGTTCTTGTTCCATTCTGTCAACTATTCTAGAGTGTTCAGAAGGTTAATCTCTCCATTACTGACTATTGTTCCAGATTTAGTATCATCTGCAGCTGGATTTATACTGTTTGTCAGCTCAAGAGCTAAGTAATTCACAGATATGGTAGACATCACGGACCTGAGCTCTAAACCCTGGAAAACTTTACTTACAGGTGGGTTAGTGGTTTCTCATTCGACAGCCCACCATCCTATCACAACAAAACCATCTCCTTGTTTTTCCTCAGCAAGTCCCTCACTCATGTCTGAGGGCCTAGCCCTGACAAGTTCTACTCTCTCTATAAGCTACATGGCAGCATGCCAGATGTCTTTCTGAAATCCAGAAATATCATATCCAATGGTTCTGTTAATCCACTTTTGCTATTACTAATGCTTAAAAATCTGTCAAACTGGAGTGGCAAGACCTCTCCTCCATGAAATCCTGATACTTACTGCCTGTCAGCCTATTACCACCCAGGAATTCTAGCAACATGGCTCTCAGTATACATTGATTGTCTTATTATGAGAGATATTAGAATGACCAGCTTATAATTAACTAGCAACCCAATTTTATGTAGTGCCCATTGTGATGCCCACCACTGCTGCCATTATGTGTTATCCCCATGCTGGGCCAGCAATAAAGGAGCATGAATCCTCACCACTGACACTGGATAGGGATGTGCACTTGGAATACAAATGGAGACGCTCAGTATTTCCAGATGCAGACCTCTCTACATCAAATACAATTTCCCTTAAGAGCATACAGGGAACACACTCAGCCAGTGTCTGTATGCCTCTATATCTGTCTCCCTCCAGATCCCCAATGAGACTCCCCACTGGTACAGCTGTAGGGTTAGGTCCTCAGCCAAGTGTCCAAGCCAAGTCCTCCAGCACCCCTCCAGCACCCACTCTGTAAACCAAGTGCTTTGTGTCTCTGGCCCAAGTAGCTGATGCACATACACTGAGAGATTTAATTTTCACATACACACACACACACACACACACACACACACACACACACACTGGGAAAGGCTGGCACAGGTTTACCTGCTGTGCCCCCTTCTGCCCAGAGTATAAGGATAGTTATCACTGCAACCAAACACTTCTCAATCAGCTATGGTAAAGCCCTTAACAAAGGGTGTCCAATTATAATGTGCAATATTAATACTAATTCAAATAGTAGTAGTTCACCAAGAAGGCTAGGCCTTCTGAAGTGGCCCACAAAGTGTCACCAAATAAATATAAGTACTCTCAAGGGATAAGTACATTCTACAAGGATCATCCATGATACATGTTTTAAATATATTTAATTATAAATAATAAATAATAAAAGAGCATGAAAATACTGAATATATATTGACAGTAAACCACACAGTTCAAATCACAGGAAATATTGCAAAGAACATTGAAGAACAGACTCAGACAAATAAAGAAAAACAATATCTAAACTATGCTTCACTATATTCCTGACTGAATCTAAAATAATTTTATTGTTCCTAGTAGCTTATTTAGGCAAAGCAAAATGAAATACATGCGCAGTCTTTCTAGTCAGGCTCCCAAACAGAATACTCTATCCTCTGGGATTACTCCCTGTAAAATATAATATCCAAGATGACTTGTAGAATGACTTTATCTGGTTACCTGACTCTAGGTTCCCACAATATCTCCTTTTGAAGTTTGAGACAGGACTTTAGTAGACTGTTACAATACATATATAGAGCTTTTATGGCAATGCCTAGGAGTCAAAAACATTTACAACATTTCCCCCCTTCTTTACAAAAACTAACAGATAATGGCTGCACCCAGACCTAACATCTCTGGGTCTACACGACACTGGTGTGCTGTTCAATGATTTAAAAGCTCATTTACATTGCCCTTATTTTTTTAAAATAAGCCAGCTGGTTAACCATTGCTGTGCCAGTGTCCTCTATTAAACCATATACATTTAATTCATATGCCATAATAGTTGCACATTTCTCTTCATTTCAGCAGGGTACACTGTTGACACATTTTAACACAATTAATAAAGCAAAGCTCACAAATACATTTTCAGCAAAAGCATCTGTACAAATCAGCTTGATATACAAATGACATATAATTATTTATAAAATTCCAGCTAGCAGTGGTGGCACAAGTCATACATCCACTGCCCTACTCCTCACTGGCATGGTTAGCAGTACCTCCTATCTTCACATCTGCCCCCCCCCCCTTTGAAGACTCACTCTACTTTTTCAAGTAACCCTTGAGAAACATGGCTTGAGCGAAATAAGCCTATCTGGGAATATGTTACCCCATTCCATGTCTTGAGATTCCATATGCCTTTGTATTGCTGACCCATTACAGTGTTGCACTATCATATCATATCATATGCCTGCAACCCTAGGCTCCACCATAGTAACTTGGGATTTTACTGGCTGGCTCAGTGTAGCCATAGACCCCCTCAGACTCCTCCTGCCTTATAAATACACAGCACAAGGGCCTCCCTGTCATGGTAAGGTTTCATCATGTTAACATGGTACAATCTGTGCTCCTGCCTCCT
>NC_056744.1:42175246-42220246 GCF_019279795.1 Protopterus annectens | reverse complement strand
CTACACCCCCCACACACCCCTTGTTAATAATATATGCCAAGTCCGAGATTGCAAAACAGTAGAGAAAGGGCAGAATCCCCTTTTTAACATTTTGAGTTTTCAGCATTTTGAATTTCAGTACTTTGGGTTGTCAATCAAATGAATGAAGGCAGATGATGTGGTATCCACAGAAGATGCTAGGAAGGAGCTCAGGTAGGGGAACTTATGGAGTGATAAAACACAGGATTCATGGAGCATCCTCCAGGTAATTACAGAAATGCATATTAGAAATTAAGTGGATACCCATTAAAGCTTTTTCTCCCATTTCTGTAAACAGATAATATTTATTAATTAATTTATTAATTCATTCATACATTGCCTGTTTAATCCATTGCAGGGTCATTAGGGAACCTGAGCTTATCAGGCTCCTTATCCTGATTGGAGTTCCAACACATCAGGAGTCACACACGGGTGCATGGCCAAATGAATGTGTGCTTACACACACACACACACACACACACACACACACACACACACACACACACACACACAATTCTACTATGAAAGAACAAAAAAATGCCTGAAATCCAAAAGGGTGAAAACTCCTTTTTACTTGTGTTTTGCAAGGTCATGCATCCTACACCCCACTGGATATGGGGGAAAGTCCCCATACATGCCAAGCTCACATATGCCAACACCATGATCACAGCAACTCAAACAAGGGAGAAATCTCCCTAAAGAAGCGAATCATTGCTGTTGCACAGTGAGAAATTGCACCACCAATTATTTCCTATAAAGCATTTGCCATTAAGCCACTCGTCTGTTTTATTCTGCAGGCTACTGACACTCGAACAATTTCACCCCTAGCATGTGTAGGGGAGCCCACACAAACACACATTTATTTATTTATTTATTTATTTATTTATTTATTTATTTATTTATTTATTTATTTATATTTATGTATTGTCTTTTGTTTACCAGGAAAGTGTGACTGGACACAAGTCCCATTTTTTCAATGGAGGCCCAGGGAGAAAAGATCCACATAAAATATATATTTACAATGAACAACAATAAAAATTAAACATTTTAAGCATTACTCTGCAGATAGTATTCCGACAATAGCAAGGACATTTATCGTATACTTTGGAAGTTATATTATTTTAAATAAGTCAAAGACATGTTTACATCTAATAGCTGGAAGTAATGACAATATGCATAGGGTCAATATATGTTCATTGACATTAATGATGTAGGATAACACTAGAGCAGGAACGGAGAATAGAGGAGGAGGAGGAGGAGAAAGAGTATAAGCAGAAATAATTAAGAAAAAAACATACGTAAATAGTATAAAGGAAAAATTCTGATACTGCTGAGGTTGAAATAACAGTAGATAGGCAAGATGAGGAGGAGGTGGGTAAGGAGGGGTATTAGTAGGAGAGGATTATGGATACAGGTTAGTTGGAGGAGCAGTTCTGGGGATGAAAGAGAAATAGACAAGGATAATAAAGGTGAAAGAGTCAGGGTGATTGATAGTGAGATTGGCAATGGTAGAGACACAGGAAGAAAGGTGGGTTTAGTCAGAATGAGAGCATGAGAACAACCATGAGGAAGTCAGGTGTTATTGTACGTTGTGTTTGAAATGTGTGATAATGTTTTGTTTTAGAGTGGGTGGGATGCAGTTCCAGTTCCTAACAACATAGGTTGAGTAAATAACTCGCCTGCAGTATTATGAAACTTTATTCTGGTCAGGAGTTATTTGTTCTGTGAGCGGAGACTCCTAGCAGGGAAGTAGTGTTGCAGGATGTTTTGTAGTGATGGACAGGTGCTGGGTTTGTGTACTATTTAAGTAGATGGGAGTAAGTAAAGTAATTAGGTAGTTGGAGCCAATGAAGATGCTTCAGTGCTAGACAATGGTGTGAACGGTGTGGTAAGCTGAATGCAAACTTAGCTATTTTATTGTAGCAAACCTCTAGTTTATTTTTTAAGATGGCGTGAAGGTTAGTCAGGATGGGTGCTGCACACAGAAGTGAAGGGAAAAGATAAGATGCTGCTAAATAATTCCCAGAGTAGTTCGTGAGGAAGGGTTTACTTCTACAGAGGAAGCCAGAGTTCTGGTGAATTTTCTTGATGGTTTGTTGGCATATACATAAACACACAAACTCACTCTCGCAGGATGCATACAAACCTACTAGCAATTTGGAAAATTGATAATTCACATGCTGTCTGTCTTTGGGATATGGGAAGAATCTGGAGAACTTGATAAAACTCATGTAAGCACAGTAAGGACATACAGACTCCACTCTGATGACTGTCATTTGTATGAGAGACTTTTGTGTAATTTCTTTTCATCTCATTATCAAAACCACATCGAGTTATACTTTGAAATTTGGTGGTGAGCTGCAATGCTTGTTATTTCTCATTTACCTACTACTATACAACTGAGGAGTTGGTATGGAAGGGGTTGTGGGGGGCTTGCCTGCCTGCAAAAACAAATATTCTGCAGTTTTTCATTTTCTGAATTATGCTTCCTGATACTAAATATCTCAATGAAGCATAACTTGTTCTACAGTGAAATGACAGGCCATAGTTAAACCAACTGTGCACAGAATGCACCCCAGCAGAGAATCAAGCTGGAAACCAAGCAGTTTGAAGCAGTGTCCCCATGAGGCCCTTAAAATGATTATTTGCACCCTAAAAGTATTTCATTTTCTCTAAAAAAACAGTCTGAATCCTGAATTTATCAAATTTACCTGTGTTGTACTGAATCATCACCATACTACTTTTTCTTCTCTTCATCATGAATCACAACTCAGAAATACCAAAAAAAAGATGAAAAAGTATTTTTACAGGGAGAATCCCCTGCATTCCCCCATGGAAGAGCTCCACCTCCCATAATGGCATTATAAAATGTCACATTCACACAATAGGGAAAGGTATAGAAACACTGCAGCACCCCCTGTCCTGCACTATACAAGAGGATAAGCTTTCAACAAACCACAGTTTGAAAAATAAGACTAAATGCTAATTTGTTCAAACTGTAATCATCATCAGAGTGTAGGGATAACTTGTTTCTGGTACTGGTACATTTTTTTTTTATAAAAGCAGATTTCTTTGTCTTCTGCATCTGTATTAAACAGCTATGTTAAGACCACACAATATCTGCACTCCATCTGACACCAAATCCAAGTATAAGTCAGGGATTATTAAATGTGCAATGTCTGCATCTTAGTTACCAAAAAAAAGCAGTATACTTCCTGTCTACAAATTCATAGATTTTCAGAGATACAATTTATGTACAAAGATATGACTTTTAGAAACAACACCCTCCCCCACACATGCAAATTATTTTCATTTGCTGATTTCATCTCAGTGAAAACACCTTGCAAAACCCTTCTCAGTATGTTTGCCTTTCAGAACCAGCAGGGAAAAACACAAATGTATGTATGTATGCTGTGGAAGGCACTTATTTCCCCATGAGAAATACCCTGCATTATTAATCTTAGCAGTCAGGTATTCCATTCTGTAGCGAAGTTCGGCTTTAAAATAGGACACTGCAAATAGCATTTTACATCCATCTTGATGAGACATTGCCTGAAATCATTGTTGTATAGTTGAAAAATGATGCTTTCGTGGTAACTAAGGCCTTGTAAGATGATGGTCCCTTCCTTCTTTGTCACATACTATGGCAGGTATTACACAGTTCTGAAGACTAAGGCACTCTTAACAAAAATCAAGAAAATGTCAGAAGGGGAGGAATATTTTTTTGGCATATTTGACAGTCAGTTGAAGAATCACCAGTGGCCAAGAAATGAAAATTCTTGCAGTGTGTCATCTATGTGACAACATTCTAGGGAGGAGGTCGGTTTTCTGCAGTTCTCTTACTGCATGCAAATTACTGATATACCATTATTAGTGTGGTTTAAAGTTCTTAACATTTAAAAACTCATAATATACTGAATTCTAAAATGTTCTGAGATGCCTTTAGTTTCTATAAGGAGGACTGACAATTGAGAAGCAGCTTAATAAATGGGCTGAAGGGTGTTGCCTGATTCATTATTAATAGATTGTACCTCACTGGTGTTTAATTATGACATGTCCAGTGCTGACTACTGCAGCTGTGTGGAGACTGTATCTTTTAATAGCTGGCCTGCTAATTTTCAGATGAAGAGAAAATATTTTCCACTATGCAAGCACGGCGCTTCTGTTCCATATTATAGCTGAAGCAATGTTTATTGCCAGTTTCAGAAACATAATACCCAGCCTTCTGCAGTTCAGATTCAGGCACTTTGCTCTTAAAATTACCAAGAAGAAGGAAGAAACCAGGTTTCAGGGTCAAAGAGGTATTGTTCTAGGAAGAGGACAATAAGTCATCCATGTTAAGCTGTCAGTTCCTCAGCAGGCTGTGCACTCATCTTCAGTGTCAGAAGGCTGTCAGTTCTATTCTCACAGGAAACACTTAGATTTGTATTTTAAGGCAGACATTGTTGAGCAGCAGAGGGGAGGAACTGTAACCTTCAGATACTGTCTGTCACATGGGACATTAAACCAAGGTTCCATCAACCAGAGCTGGTGAAAGAACTGGAGAATAATAAAAAGTATATGGTAGTATTTGATGAATGGTGGTTTGCCGGGTAAGTATCAAAAGTACAGAACTCATATTATAGAAAACATCATAGTATAACATCCAAACCAATAAAAGACAATCAAAAGCATCAGGGAATTTACATATGAAAACATATTCATTATAATGTTTCCAGTAATAACATGCAGACTTTGAAAACTGCTTTATATCCTACTGCACACTGTTTCCATATCCCACATAATATCCTGGCATGTTTCTCTAATCTGCTTGTATATGTTATATGTTATATGTACATATGGCATACCTACACAACTTGTTTTCCATTTCCTTGCCTCAGCTGTTATTTGCTCTGCCTCAACTACAGATTCCTTTCATGACTTACACTGTACACCTGCCTCAGGCACTACATAACATCCCACTCTGCGTAATGCTTTGTCAGGTCAACCATGAAACATCCACCTTCTACATGTCTCAAACTTGTGCTTCAGCTCTACCCTTAATACCTGTCCCTAAAGAGAGCAATGTTCTTGGGTATTTAACTGGAATGTGAACAGAAATATGTGTGAATTGATTGTCTAATTCTGAAAGGCTTTGTCTGTATGAATCTGTCTAATATCTGATTAGTAATAGGTATGAACTGATTGCTTCTGGGCATGCTGTAACTTCATCACAAAGAGTTGATGGACATAGATGATCCTTTGTCCCTGAATACTCCTGTGGAACATTAAAAAGAGCAGAGACACTGGACTTAGAAATTGCCTTTGTTTATTACACAAAAAGAAGTTCTTAACCGAGCCATAACATTGGTTGGGCAAAGGGGGTGACTGCCCCAGACACCGTATATTATTGGGAGCAATCTGCACTGTAGAAAAAGTTCTGATTGGTCCCTGTAAAGAGTGGTTGCGGTCAAGCAAGTAGCCATGATAGCATGGTTTCTCGTAAGTGTGAGAGCTGCATGTTACTGGCACATGGTGTAAAATGTCACAGTAAGAGACAGAAAAATACAGTGTCACTGTCCATCTACAGTGCAGAGATATTGCTAGTTGTTAGCTAGTAATTATGGTCTTCCATGTATTGATTAATATTTACAAAACTAATTGACTAACAAACTATTGCATGGGTTCAGATGAAAACGTAGAAGATACAGCAAATTGTCCTTGATATTTGCACTGTCTTGTATCTTGAGTCATATTTAGTCTTATTCCTGCTGATAACTATACAAATAAACATAATTTTTCACATTGCAAATATTTAATAAACAGGTGCTCAGAAAGAAATTTACTAATGTTATGTGAAAGCACAAAGACTGATTGAAAAAAAGGGCTTTCAAACTTTATAGCAAGGTTGCACAGTTTACAAGATATGAAAAGTTACTTGTGAAACCTTATAGAGAAAAAATAGAGTTCTGCATTTCTGTGTGTGTGTGTGTGTGTGTGTGTGTGTGTGTGTGTGTGTGTGTGTGTGTGTGTGTGTGTGTGTTTATGTGAGTGAGCACACATGGTTATGACTGTGTATGTTTGTGTGTGTGTGTGTGTGTGTGTGTGTGTGTGTGTGTGTGTGTGTGTGTGTGTGTGTGTGTGTGTGTGTGTGTGTGTGTGTGTGTGTGTGTGCCTTCATGCATACATGTGTGCATGTCTTTCTGTGGATGTGTGTGTTTGGTTGTGAAAGTATATGTGTGGATGCGTGTGCATGTCTATGTATGTGTGCATGTGTGTGCACGTGTGTGTGTGTGTGTGTGTGTGTGTGTGTGTGTGTGTGTGTGTGTGTGTGTGTGTGTGTGTGTGCATGCATGTTTGTGTGGTTTTAAGTATGTATGTGTGTGTGGTTGTGAGTGTGTGTATGTGTGTGTGCGTGTGTGTTTGTGTGTGTGCCTATGCATTGATCTATGTAATTGAAAGAGAGATACATTGTGAGCGAGAGACAGGGTCAGAGCATGTCAACTTTTTTCAGCTGCAACAGTCAGTCTATCAGCACAGACTAACAGTAAACAGTATGAAACTGTAAACATCTGGTATTATTGACTTACAATCATATTTGTATCCATCAAATCAAACATACTATGTAGAACAGAGTTGAACTATATGGCACAATGAGGGACAATTAAGAGGGATAGGAGGGTTGCAATACCTTGTAGTCCATGATTTTTTTTCATTCATTTGATACCAACAAGCTCTAAGTGGATGTAACTATGTGTGTGTGTGTGTGTGTGTGTGTGTGTGTGTGTGTGTGTGTGTGTGTGTGTGTGTGTGTATGTGTGTGTGTGTGTGTGTGTGTGTGTGTGTGTGTGTGTGTGTGTGTGTGTGTGTGTGTGTGTGTGTGTGTCTCTGTGTTTGTGTCTCTGTGTTTGTGTCTCTGTGTCAGTGAATGTCCCATGTATATGTGCATGTGAGTTTGTCTATGCTTCTAAATGTATGATTTTGTATGTGTGTCTGTGTGCGTGTGTATGTAGACATTAAATTCTTACATTACTTACATTATACCTCCCCCAACAATTATGCATGCTACAGCAAGTTTGGAACATTATGCAGAGGAACAATTTTATATCAAAGTATTTAACAATGTATATAATGCAAACCAGTTCAGCAGATAGCCTATTCTCTAAGCACAATAATGCCCTCCAGAGTGGGCGGTATGAGGGAAATAATACCACTCTAGAGGAAGTAAGGCCATCTGCCTGTGGTGTCAGACCTCGCAACACTCCTGCACATGCATTAATTCCCTGATAACTCCCACTCTGTCTGAAATTACTGTTTGCTTACAATATTGTTGTAGAGGCTATGAATGTGCTGACTATTACCAGAGTAAGAAAGCCTTTTTATTGATAAAACTGTTTGTACCTCTTTAAAAGCATTTGCTCTTCACAAGATACATCTGTAGTCTTCTGCTTTTTAACCTGACTTTTCAGATTATTTCTGGAAGGTAAGAATCTGTGAGGCTGCTAGAGATGTGACATTCCATGTCTCATGGGCGTTAATGAGATAAAAGAGAATATATCCACAGCTGATGCTTTTTGTTTGTTTGCTGCCAGCAGTTAAACGAGATTTTACAAGACTGGATTGCTCAGTTTTATATGTGGTTTCATGGCATAACAATCTTTCTACTTGTGTAATAAAACTTTCACAGACCTTAGGGTCACTTTGAAACATCATTTACTTAAAGCAGTTGGTAAAGATGTCTTCAATTTTTCTAGTACATTCTATTTTTACCATTTTGTTTCTAGTATGCTAATCCTTATTATTTAACCCAAATTTAATTATAAGCTTTAAGCCGCATAAATGTAATCTCACCATTTTGTTTTGAGAAAAAGTGCAGCTATGAAATTTTGAGCTTGTGTCTCCAGGGTGACACCAGTTCAGGCAATTAATGCATTTTGACCTTTTCACACCTGTAATACTCAGTCCTTTCCATGTCCTTAAAGATTGTCAGTGTTTCTCCATTTATATTTAATGAAAGGATCCTGTCCCATTTGGCACAGTCCAATCCCTCCTTTTGGGTTTAGTCCTTAAAGGCAGCATATTATTTTATTTGGTTAGTTGCTTTAGTGGTAAAACTGTGCTTGACACAGCTACTGATCTAGCCACTGCTTCTGTCCCTTTGGCTATAGTAGAGATGGTTGGCATATGAAATTTTGAAGGTACCCTGGAAGGTAAGGATGTGATTAGGCTGCTGTTAACTTCAACATTTTCAGGTTGTTATTTTGTCTGATTGAAAGTGGAATGGAATTTCAATCTTTAGAGACATGACAGGAATACAGTGATTCCCCTGCAGTGTTGTTTTATTTAATTGGCTTGATGCTATCAGAACTAGGCATGTAATTTTTCCTTCTCCAGCTCTGTTCACTTTTAATACTCATTTTGTGATGACACTCCTCACGTAGGTGCCCTACTTCTTATATTTCTGGCCTCAGGCTAGGCAATTGTTACTTCTATTCTACTGTTCCTCACCCTACTATAAGCTGCAAACTACTCAAATAAACCTGATAGAAAAATGAGATAAAATAGCTCAATCGGCAGCTTATATGCCTTATAGATCCCATCACCACATGGTATTAAAACAGATAAATTAATTAGAATTGCCTCAACTTCTAATATTCACAAAAGTAAAAACTGTTTCCAGTCTGAAAAATACCAAGCACTAACAAGTATTATCCAGTCTTACTCTCCATCTAGGACTCTTCTCTCTACTGACAAATTCCTACTGCATCCAATGAGGTCTGTGATTTGAATGCTATATGGACAAAAATGCTTAACCAGACTTTTGGGCTACAAATTATGTTTTAATTCATTAAATCGTATTGAGGAAGTAAGCCTGTTTTTTTTTTTCCCTTGTTTTGGTACGTGCTTCACTAACGCATTTTGATTGTGTAAGGTTCTTAGTTTTACCATGCCTCTGTGGAGAAACATGCATTCACTGATGTACATGCGTCGTTATACTTGAACGAAACACCTGACTTTAGAGTTGCAACTGATGCCTAGTTGAGGCCTTCAGCCTGGGACCCTTGTCAAAACAGACTGTACTTAGAGAGGCTGTAAGTGGCTATAATACTGAGGTATGGAAAAATAACCAAAGACACTGTTTTCATTTTGTTTTGAGCTAATTAGACTGTCATATTTTTATTTTCCTGTGACTTTACACAAAACTAAATAAATAAATAACTAAACCTGTCCTTTGTGGAGGTCCTGGCTCCTGTGTCTCCTTGTATCTTCCACTGGTGTTGTATGCACAGTTTGCCAGAGACTTGCCATTTTCAGAACCTTGCAGCACCTCTGCTCCTAAGAGTAAGCCATATTTTATTGATTTTTTATTTAGTTTGTTTACTGGAGTAGTACACTGATCACACTAGATCATTTGCAGGCACAGCCCTGGCAACTTGGGAAATAAGCTGTTGCCCTGTTATTGTGTGATCTTGGAGTTAGTGTACATATATTTAGCAGGGGGTGTAGGGGGTGCACGAGGGAGTTTTCCCCTGCAAAAGATTATCTTTTCTTTGTTTAATTATTGTTTAATTATGCCTGTGCCAATGTTATCTTATATATTTAAGCTACTGATTCCCTTCAGTGTTTTATGTCTTGTGCTCCTGGTGTGATTTCCTGGTGATCAGAACAATGGAGGAATTACTAGAAAGATTTGTAGAGTGGAAGGTGGGAAATGGCCAAAAACTTGTGTAACTCTAACAAAGTGGCTGCCATCCCAAAGTCTTTATCTACTATTTAGAAAGTAACCAGGGAGGCTGATCTGGAATCCATCTTGGTGGCTATTGAGGATTATGTCACTACAAAGAACTTGGACAAAGCAGACTGGTATAATACCTGACAGGAGGCACCAAAAGTATATGGACAGGGAGAGAAATGATTATGTAAACTATGACAAATTGAAGAAAAATGCCTTTTGGTCAGAGCTTCTATAACATCTGAAATATAAATAATCAAACTTTAGAACTGGACTTTTAATAAGGATAAGTCAATAAGAGCACAGATGCATATTCTAAAACATATTTTAAAGCTTTGGTTAAAACCTGAAGGCAAAAGTAAAGGAAATTGGTAGCAACTAGTCAACCAAAATCTGTCAACCAAGTAGATATCAAGGAAATCAATCTTCAAGTAAAGTAATATATGTATACACATACATATATATATATATATATATATATATATATATATATATATATATATACATACGTGTGTGTGTTTGTGTGTGTGTGTGTGTGTGTGTGTGTATTGATATATATATATATATATATATATATATATATATATATATATATATATATATATATATATATAAATGTATATATAGGTTTACTATCAAAATTGCAAAAGGCAAAAGAATTTCCGTGTAAACCATCAAAACTGGAAACTCGACCGTGTTACAATGCCGACTCAGCTGATTGATTCAGCAGACTCAACATTATCTTCAAAAACATCACGTGATATCCTTATAGGAGCTCATGTAAATGAAACTTCTATACAACATATCATGTCTTTGCAGGGGGGCAAGACGTCCTGCACCCCCACACACCCCCTGTAAATTAAATATACCTACTCCAAGATTGCACTACAGTGGGAAAAAGCTAATTTCCTAACCCCGCTGTATCACGATCCCCATAAAAAATGTACACATAATCCCCCGGATTCACTATCCTTCTGTGCAGGACTAGCTTAGTCCTGCACGGTTGCGGCCGTTTAGGAGCAGGATGGCAGAGTACCATGCATATTAATGAAGGCATGCTGCCGGAGCTCCTAAACATACATGGAGCATGTAGGAGTGCAGGGGGTGTGTCTGAGAGCAGAGCTCTCAGAATATACATGCCCCTGCAATGAAGTATAGCAGAGTTTGAATAAAAGAATGAGCGAGACCGCTCATAGCTGTTCACATACCCCCAGTAACATCCCCCCATGTTTACAAGAGCAATAGTTAAAACATTGAATACAAAGATTATTTTTTTTTATGAAACAGATTACATTTAACCGTAGGTGCGCGGGTTTGCCCATCGCTTAGCTACGGTTAATGCAGCTTAAATAGCACAAGAGGATAAAAAGCAAGATATATGCAAATGAAGCAGTACAGCAATAGTGTAGTGGGCAGAGCATTCGCCTTATGAGCAGTCATTCCCGGTTCGAGTCCCATTCCAGTATAATCCATTTTCCATGTCAAATCACTGTATGATCAATTTATTTTGTTGCATAACCTACAATAACATATATTTACAACATTTATATACTTATAACATATATTTGTGAACTGGAGTACAGCATTAAATGTAGATGTGAGGTGTCATTGTTGTAATGTTGCAAAGTCCGCAAATAATCACAAGTGCCCCATACAGTATATGTACACAGCAGTCAGGGATACAAATGGAAGGTAAAATGTGTAATGAATGATAACTCCATACAGTTTCCAAATCAACCATCTTCCCAAGAACCATTAGACATTACTGTCTAAATTAGTGTGGTGGTAAGTGGGAGTAAGCACTAGTAAGCAAGTGTAAGCACTAATAAGCAGTAGTAAGTTGGAGTAAGAATATTTAAGCAGTAGTAAGCGAGTTTAAACCTGTTTGCGTGGGAGTAAGCAATGCACACATACGTTAAGCAATATTGAAGCTAAATCTCTGCAAGCATATTTCACTGAAGGTTAGCATAACTTTCCCTTGTGCAAACCTGCACAAACCTGCTTACAATTGCTTAAAAGTGCCTTAATCACTCCATATGCAACAGCCACTGTTCTGGCCAGAAACAAAATAAACAGCCTTTGCAGGTCTTGAACCCAAGACCCTGTACACTATAGGCACATTAATTAACCAGTAAGCCATAACAGGAGTTAATAAGATTGCGGTATCACCAAACAGATCCTCACTATAGGAAAATCAAACTGAACATGTGAAAGGAATCTATATACAGTTTTATGTTGCATAACCTACTACATAACATAAATATGTGAACTGGACTACTGCATTAAGCCCATATGTGAGGTGTCATTGTAATAAAGTGTTGGAATCCCTTAATAAACACAAGGACCCCATACACTGTACGGACACATGAATCATGGATACCAAACACATATATAACATGTAACGAATAATAAATCAATGCCAAAAAGCAAATAGTATGCAAATTAAAAATTAAGCAATGCTAAACATTGCAGAGCCCAGCTTACTAGGTGTAAGCAATGTGTAGGCCAGCTAACTCAATTTGCTCATTGGTATACCCCTTTAAGCAATGCCAACCTTAGGTAAGCAGGTTTGCCCATAGCTTAGCATTTTCAAAACCGTCCAGTCATGGCAAAGTGTGGGAAATCAGCACTATTTAAACCCAACAGGTGTGAATACATCTCATAACTATTTGTAGCTTCCCCTTGTAGGCACTATGTCTGGAATGGGAGAGGGTGTGTGCTTTTGGGTGCAGCGCTGGGGCATCCAGGAGTCCAGAGTCATGGCAGGACTCCTTGTGAAAGACCATGACATTAGACTGCTGCAGGGCCAGTACCAGGGTTCCCAATACAAAGCGGAAGCCTGGGACCATCTTGCCCGTGACCTCACCAGTGCCACTGGCATACCCCGAAGTGGTGATCAGGTCAGACATCACTATGCCGACCTGAAGCGGTGAAAGGGGGATCTCTTGAATCAATGGATCCAAGAGGCTAGGAGGACAGGGGAGGTCCCAGCCATGTGTAAGTATCAGTCCACTACCTGTTTAATAATTGCCAGCTCATGTATATTATGGATAGGTATGGCTAAATGTTCTTCTTATGTCCTTCACAGCGGTAAGTAAAAGGGCTATGAACCAGGAAGCCCATGGATGTCGATTGGAGCAGTTGCAACGTGAGGCAGGTTAGTAATACTCTTGCATGTACTGTCATAGGAAATAAATCTAAAAGTAGTAGTAAGTTAATTGCCTGTATAAAACCTATATTGTTTAAGGCATGTACTGCATACACCAGAGAAAATGGCAGGAAGAGTCTCATATAGGTTGTATGTAAATAAAAGCATAATATCCTGACAATAAAGGTCTAACTGCTGGACTGCATGTGTTTATTCTGGTATCATATGGTAATGTAGATTTGCAATCAATTAATAGTACTGTTGTATTAAACACTGTTACCCACACTGTGCTACATAAATAAAATGTGTAGGAATGTCTGTATATGACTGGTGTAATCCCAAGAGGTCATATAGTACAACTGTGAGAGACATAGACAAACAACAGTGAAAAGACAGACAACAAAATCCAAATAGCACATTCAACTGAGATGTGAACTTTTGTATTTTTAGCACACAGAGCCATGGTTCAAATCCTGGGAGTGGTAGTAGGCTGCATACAGAATCATGCCCCACAACTGTACAGATATGTCCAGAATGTCCAGTAAATAGTCTCATATCTGCTGCCTGTCACCCTGTCCCCCTGGGAAATCAGTGGGATGATCCCAGATGTTTAAGCAGCAAACAAGAAATACGACTGATTGTCAGACATCTATAAGAACAAACCTGTCACTCTAGCAACTGCCCAAAATGGTATGAGAGTAATAAGCTAAGTATGTCCCACCTACATCCCCATGTTGTCAAGCTGTGACTAGTGTCTACAGTAACAGAGTGAGTTGTATCTGCATAATACTAATGTGGAATCTATTAATTTGTGTGGCAACATTAAGGTAGTGCTAACAAACATTGCTCCCACAGGTCCATCAGATACTAACAGAGTGCCTAGAAATAAAAGATTTTTTACCCTGTATTGGTACTATTTACTCTGGTATTGTATGGCATTGTTAGTGTTACAGTTGCTCTGAATAATAAGGTATTACTCATCACTGTCACCCTCACTGTGCTACATAATATAACTGTCTAGGAAATTCTGTACAAGAGTGTTGTAATACAAGGTCAGAATGTAAAACCATAGGAGAATTATAGACAGAAATCAAATAAGAGATACACAGCACTATCTATATAGCACAGATAGTGCTGTGTATCTCTTATTTGATGGACAGTGTTTTATGTTTAGCAGACAGAGCCATGGTCTGAATCCTGAAAGTGGTAGTAGGCTGCATACAGAATCATACCCCACAACTGTACAGATATGTCCAGAATGTCCAGTAAATTGGCCCATATCTGCCGGCTGTCATCCTGTCCCCCTGGCATATCAGTGTGCTAATCTCTGACATGTAGGCAGCATTTCATGTCATACAACTGACTGTCAGGCCTGTACATGTTTGGAAAATGTCAATGAAAACAAAACTGTCATTGTGCAATTCACTAAATGTTTAAGAAGGCAATAGTCGAAACATGTCCTGGTTCACTTGCATGTGGTCAAGACATGCCCAGACTCTGTGCAAATAGAGATGGACAGGTATGTGCATAACATCAACCTGGAATCTGGGAGTATGTGTAGAAACTGTTAGTGTTAACAAACATTTCCTCCACAGGTGTATCAGGTAAGAGGTATATACTGCAGGTAAAACCAGTTCATGTATATAGTTGTCGACAGCCATACCACTGTCCAAAGTAAGGCAATAGGATAGTGTACTAATACTTGTAAGGTACATATAACAGCACTGACTAGGAAAGTAATGCGAACTACAGGAATATACTACTTGTTAATTAACATCACCCCCCCCCCCACCATATCTGCAACAATAAACTAAATACCAACCTCAACTGGTATGTGCTGACTTAACTCTAATGTTGGGACATATGTCCTATTATTCGATAATTATTTAAATCTGTTTCTATGCATGTGCTATGTTGAAATACTCCCACATTGGTGGCATGGTGCCATCAATGTACCTGCATGCTGTTGTAATTACCACTGTGGTCCCATATATGCATGTGTTCTGTTTGTTATGCAACTGTTCCATATCTGGTGTTTGGGTTAATGGAAATATCTATGCATGCTGTTATACCTAATCCTGGAATTTGTTGACTATTACTAACTCACATATGTTGATAAAACTTAAACACCATAGTACGTATGGGAATGCGGGTCCCAGCAGACCCACCTGTCCCACGTCAGCTGGCCATGGCACCAGGCACCAGCCCTTCTGGGGCCCAACCTGGGACCTCCTCGTCCATTGGTCCTGCACTACCTTCAGGTGGAACCACCTCAGGGGATGGGGCTCAAACCCCCCCCCCCGGGAGAGGGCTCGGACAGGAACATGTCACCCATCGCCAGGTCTGGGTCGTGGTGTGTAGCAAGCTCCACAGGGAGATTGGAGATCTGCTATGCCAATTTGAGGGCAGTGTGGTGTGACTAGAGGGATAGCCTGGCTCTCCGACTCAGCCCCCAGCACAGCCACCTTGGGGGCTGTGAAGGTGCAGTGGTGACTGCCCATGGGTGGGAAACTCAGACCCACTCTTTCCACTAGGGGGCTCATGGGCTTCCAATTTCCCAACACCCCTCCCCATCAAGGTGTTTGCCCCCCATATGTGTCATATACCACCCCTGTATGCATCTTGTTTGTATTGTCTGTTAACCTACCCAACCTACCTCCCCAAACATACCTACTATCCCTCCCCAACATCCCACCCTCACTTGAAATAAAAAGGACAATCTGTTCCCAAAAAAAAAAATCTCACCCCATACATAGCTGTCCATTTTGTACATGTGTCCACTGGACACATGTAATCTGGTCTAATTGGCTTAACATATCATTGCAGTACTCACCCTTCTCTCAGGGGTATGAGTGTCCAAATCTATCTCCAAATTCAGTGTATATGTACAGCTGTTGCTGTAGAAGAAATGGGCAGCTATGGACCTTCCCTACACCATTCCTGCACCTCCCTAGCTATTTTCCTTACTGTCTTTCTCTCTTTGTGCCCCTTTTTCACCACTTTCCTATCAACCCTTTTTCATTTCTTTTAAAGAAATTAGCGTGGGGTTAAGCAGGAGTAAGCACTTTTAAGCAGCAGTAAGCGGGTTTAAGCCTGTTTGTGCAGGGGTAAGCAATGCCTACACAGGTTAAGCAATTGAGAAGCTGAGTGTACGAAACTGTAACCGGAAGTTAGCAGTGCTTACCTCTGCGCAAACCCGTTTACAACTGCTTAAAAGTGCCTTAATCACTCTGTGTCCAACGGCCCTTGTTCTGCCCAGCAGCAAAATAAACAGCCTCTGCAAGGCTCGAACCCTTCACACCATAGCCAAAGTGATTTACCACTAAGCCATGTCAGATTTACCTAACCCTGATGTTTTCACAAACATATACAGCATAGTCATTCAACAGTACAGGAAATGTATTTATACATGTAGATGTATGTGTGTGTGTGTGTGTGTGTGTGTGTGTGTGTGTGTGTGTGTGTGTGTGTGTGTGTGTATATATATATATATATATATATATATATATATATATTTCTAAATATCTAAATATATACATATATTTATATATATATATATATATATATATATATATATATATATATATATATATATATATACACACATATATATATATATATATATATATATATATATATATATATATATATATATATATATATATGTGTGTGTGTATGTATGTATATACAGATATATATCTATAGATATAAAAGAGAACATAACAAATACATACATGACCACAGGCACCGTTAATGGGGGTGAGGGGGCCCAAGCAACATACATCTTGTACGTATTGATATTCAACCTCCCCCCACAGCCAAACAGGTCTGCCCTGCAATACAATACCAACTGCTGCAAATCCCAAAACCAGGACCTGACACAACATGGGCACAAGATGTTAACAGTAATCCATCCCACCTGTATGATGTCAGGCTGGTATCAATAACAAATCATGCAATACAGTCTGGCTAGAGTCTGGGAATGTACAATGTGGAAGCAATAAACATTCCTAAGATACATATACAAAGACACATATATGCAGATGCATATATGTATATATGTATATATATATATATATATATATATATATATATATATATACATATATATACATATATATGTAACTACACATACACACACACAGATATGTATAGGAAGATACATATTTAGAGGGTGCACATCATTTGGAACAGGCAGTATGCCTACAGTTGTCACCTTACCAACTGGACATCATCCATACATACATCCATTCAAAAGACAATTGTTGCCTGCAACATATACCCACAAAGAGGTCAAAGGATATAACACCATACACAGGTTTGCATACATGAGAAAGCTTTATTTGTGTACAATTACAGTTGTATATGCCATGTCATATAGCTGTTTAGACTATGAAATACATATAAACAGACTAAAGCAACTTTAAACAGGTAAATTAATACAGTATTCTGGAACGCATTACATATGTTCCTGTCCAGGCAAAGGCTTTCAAGTAGTACAACAGTAAAGACAGACTGGGCAACAGGATAACAATCAATCAACAGTAAGTAATGCAGCTGTGTAGTCCAGCAGCCTCTATCTACACTCCCCTACACAATCCCTAGAGGGTAAAGACCTCAGTTGACACAATGGGATGTATCTGTTACATAACAAGGCATAACTGAAACCATCACAATCACACTGACAAACAGAACAGTCTGTATGGCAGGAAGCAGTAGGCCTGCATTTACCCAAGGTGAATTGTATGGTAATGTACATCCAGATACCTTAAGGCAGCTTATCCCTGATACCCCTCACATGTTGTAACAGCCTAGGTAAGTTATAGTGCATCCCCCCCATAGACTGACATACAGGACCATATACCACTGTTACATACACTGCCCTCTGGACTGCATAAGGGCACACATGTATTGTGCAAATGAAGCCCACATATATATGGACCCAACCCCACAATATGTGTGGGGGCCACAACAGCAGTGGAATGATGGCAGGAATGGTAGCTTGACATACTCACAAGCCACTACATAACAACCCCTGACAGCATGTCATATGGACAAAGCCTGGTATGTAGGTGGAGGACAGAGGCTGGAACACAGGCCCATATGTGAAATAGTGGTGTCATGCACTAAGCAAGTCGCTGGTGTTACAGGATAGTCTGCAACATACCCTTAGTCAGGAATATGAAGTCAGAAACAAAAATGGATGTAGCCGTGTACTGATAGCACTCAACACACACACATAGCCAGTGATATATCTGATACAAGACCTGTGTGGTGGACAGACAAAACATAACATGCACACCTCTGGCCATCAAGATAGGCACACAGCTGAGAGCTATGCAGACAGACTGCAGTCCATGTTAAATTAGTATGTACACACAAACACTGTAGCACTGGTGCTATACAATGCATACAACAGTACTCACACTCTGTTTGTAGTTCTGGGACCTCATACAAATATGTAGCTGGCCTGAGTGTGCAAGTTCTCTTGTAAGAGGTATTGCTGCCTGTTGTCTGTAACACTGCTGCCCACACACAAGAAGGATGTCCACCATACAGGAAAGGTAAAGGGACCACACCCACATGATATAGGGATTTATAGTAGTGGGTTGCCATGACAGTGGTAATTGGAAGTACTACACAGCATGCTGCATGCAGGTAGCAAGTGGGGGACACTGATTGGTGCAGAAACCATCACCTGATCATGTACATCACCCACAAAAGCCATGCTGCAATCTATTCCAAGCAGCTCAATCCATTTACTGGAGAGAGAGAGGGAGACAGAGAGAGATGGAGAGAGAGAGAGAGAGAGAAAGAGAAAGAGAAAACAAACAGAAAACAGATCCAAAACCACAACCACACCAAAAAAGAAAACAATGGAAGCAGGCTAAGGCCATAGCTAAGGAGAGAAAAAAAACTCCTACAAGGACACTATCCACAACAGACCTCATCCCCACAACAGGTATGTGAAGTATAAATGCATGTAATTGACTGTAGTACCTGGTCCATAATACTGGGGTAGATGATGTGGAATGATATACATGTTCCATCAGGTGTTGCTGTTGAAATGATCTTCAGCTGAATAACTACTATAGACATTAGAGTCTGTCCCTGTGGGTAGAGGGCCATACCCGTCAACTGTGTAGAGCAGCACCGACTGACAAGATGTAAGCCAATATAGTGGGTGTTGTGTAATGGAAGGCATGTATATTACTGTGGCCAATAACTGGTGGTGGAAGTAATGCCATAATGATGGACAAATGGGTTCCAGAGCCCACCACTTGCAGGACACTCAGGTTAACATGTATTGTAGCATGCTGAAATGCCATAGGTGTGTAATAGGGTTACCTGCAATCTGGCCCTATATATACCTCCTAATGTTAGGCTGGGTCCATATGTGGCACCTGTCTGTGTTGTAGCAAGGCAGAATAGTGCAGCTGTGCAGGAAGGAGTTTTGAGATTGTGGACCTGATGTTGTCTGAATGTACCCCATATATAGGTATGTATATGTGTACATATACACATATATATATATATATATATATATATATATATATATATATATATATATATACATGTATGTCTACAGATATACAGATACCCATATGTAGACATATATAAAAACACATATATACAACAGAATATATATCTACACACACACACACACACACACACACACACACACACACACACATATATATATATATATATATATATATGTGTGTATGTGTGTGTGTGCATGTCTACATATATATATATACAAACACACACACACATATATGTATGTAGATACATGTCCCCTATATTACCACCACAGTGCTGCATGCTATGTGCCGGGGAACAGCACACATAGCAATAAACACATATATATGCAGCTGTGTGTGCATCATGGACGGGTATGTCACATGTGAACCCCTTGTTGGGACCACATTGCCCTTGTCTGTGATGTAGGGAATGGGAACATGGGGAAGGATGTCAGGTATATTTGTGGAGGTGGTCTGGGTTGGTAGATATAGAGGACAGCCTACAGAGGTGGTATATGACACATATGGTGGGTAAGCACCCTGGATGGTGTGTGTGATCTGTGATGTGTAAGCCCCATGGGCCCCCATATGAAAACAATGGGAACAAGACTCCCACCCATTGCTAATCACAACAGCAGTCCGTGGCCCTGAAGGTGCCTGGCCCGGAGGCTGAGCAAGAGGAGCATGTGGACCCTGTAAATGTGTACTGGGTGCCTCAAGGTGATGTAGCACATCTCACAAGTGTCTGTGGAGCCTCCTATGGAACAGACCCTGGACCTGACCTCTGGTGACAGGATCATGTCTGTGTGCACCCCCAGGGGGAGGGGGGACAACATCCTCTGATGTGGTTTCACCTGAAGGTAGTGCTGGACCAGTAGATGAGGAGGCCCCAGGGTGGATCCCACATGTGATGTGGCCTGGTAACATGGCCAGATGAGGTTGGAGAGGTGGTTCTGCTGGCAAATATTCCCTAAACATGCTATTGTGTCACTGTTATAGAACATATGTGGGTAGTAATAGTCTACACAATCCCGGAACATGTCCAACAGCATGCATAGATATCCCCAATAACACAGAATGTCAGATGTGCAACAATCACATAGCAAGCAGACCACATGGATATATGGAACCATAGTGGCCCTGACAATGGCATGCAGGCGAATAGTCCATAACAGGCCAGCAATGATAGTACCCACACAGGGAACATGGCCACAAACACACAGCACAAAGTGTGGTACAATACAATATATGTCCCACTGGTAGGTAAGCTGTAGCCATACCTATTGAGTTGTGTGAACAGTTTGTTGTCACTGATATGGTGGGGGGTGACAGAGATGTGTATTAAGAACTATGGTAACCTTGCTGTATGAGTTGCTCAGACCTGTTTCCATCTTTATGTCTTTCAGACAAGATGTCCCATGGATGCCTACCTGCATATTCAGCAGCTGAAAACGACATTGTGTTGAACTACCATATCCAGCACTACCCTGTCCTGTTTGGCAGGGTCGCCCATGAGCAGCAGGAGTAGACCACCCTGTGGAACGATCTAGTCCACAGGGTCAATGATGTTAGCCTGCATAACCACAGTTATAAGCAGGCCCGGCATCATTGCTCTGACCTGCTTTGCAATGCCCATCGGCGTGCTGCTGCAGTCTGGGGGATCACCTCGGAACGGGGGGGGTCATGCCATTCATCCCTCCCTGACACTTGTTGAGGAGCTCCTCGCTAGCCTTGTGACACCTGCCTGTCCGCACACCCAACAACTGCCAGACACCATTGTGGAGGTGGGTGCTACCCACACACCGGCTGAGGAGCGTGCAGGTAAGCCCACAGGGCACATCAGCAGACCACTGTTGCATATGCATCTGCATCTGTACAGGTAGATCATGCATATCTGACATGTCATATATATAAGAATAAATGAGCCTCTGGGTGAATGAAGGAACCAACAGCAAAATAAAGGCAGATATGTAACAAAGCAAACTGGTTCCACACAGCAGGTTAAGAGACACAAATTCCTGTATTCAAATAACAGGATAAGTCCTTTCACAGATGTAATCTGCTTCATCAGACCAAACAAGAATTCATTGCAGATACTCTCTAAAATACATTTAAACCAACCAATCAAAGCAATAATAGCAATTACATCATAGATACCTACTTAATAACACATAAAGAAACACTTAAAACCATGTTACATACAGAATAAATAAGAATAAAATACTATAGTATCTAATAAATACAGCATAAAAATAAAAATTAATAGAATCCACAATGAGACTGAATATAAAATCAATGCTTAAGAGCCCTAGCTTTAATAAAAGGCTTCAAGGAAACTCTGTTGTTCAATCCAGGGGGCTTGTCAGCTTGGAGATTCAGAATCCACTTTTGCTCATTAGACTCTGTTTTCTTTCTTATATCACTTCCCCTCATAGTACTATGAATAAACGTCATTGCTATCATTGCTTTGATTGGTTCATTTGAATGTATTTTAGATTTTAGACAGTATCTGCAGTGATTTCTTGTTTGGTCTGATGAAACAGATTACATCTGTGAAAGTGCTTACCCTGTTATTTGAATAAAGGAACTTGTGTGTCTTATCCTGCTGTGTGGAACCAGTTTGCTTTGTTACATATATATATACTTTGTTGCTGCATAGTAGTAATAAATATATGTGCATAAGTGGTAGGGTTGTGGACTTGTACTGTTGATGTACTGTAATGCTGCACCCACCCTGTAGAAATGCCACAGCTGTGGCCACTGACATTGCATCTCTCACACTCTTATGTAGGTCCCTCTGGTATACCACCAAGGCAGCAGCCTGTAGCTGGTGAGTATGGTTTATGTTGATGCTTGCCAATACACCGGGCATGTAATGGCTATGATATATTCCATGCACACATCTAACACACTTACCCATAATGCATGCTATACATGTTCACTTATTGTTGCTGTTAAATGCACTGCATCACACTGGTGACCATGATGGGGTATTGGAAGGATATGTCAGACACCTGCAAGATAACTAACATCCTGTCATTGTGAAATGTGTCCACAGGGATTAACATTATGGTGGGACACATGGCCTACAGTAGGGACATGTGTGAAACATCATCCTTATACAGTGCAACAACAGTGTATATACCAGTATTACAATGGCAACTGTTACAGATCTACACTATGGTATAACGTATTACTGTGGTCCACATTATTAGCTGGGGCTAGGCTGTAACATGTGGTGGTCAGTGTATGGGACACTGCAAACTGACACACATGTCTAGGCCATACTTGTCAAGCATCTGTAAAAAGGCCGAAGGTGTGGAGGGTGTGTCAGCATGGCACACCAGTGCACTGCAGCAGGGATCCTAAGGATGCTAAGAATGTCTGTATCTGCACACAGTCAGGTTCAGGAACTGTGGCAGACGTAACCTTACCCCCACAGCAATAGTGAGGGCAGTGTGTGAACACCAAGAGATGTGCACATGGCTAGACCTTGCAATAACGCAGAGTTGGGGGACACGTGTAGGGCAGACTGACCATACACTGGCAAATGCAGAAGGCCCATGCTAGTATACCCCTGTCAGGAATAGTGACTGCTGTAGTACACATAAAAATAGGTGCAACAAACCATCATGATAAGGGTGTGCACACATATGCACACACGGAGTGTATGCATTGCGGTCAGCATCCGCACACCTAACACATTTCGTAGACACTGCATGTGAATGTACAGGACATATGTCACATATCAGGCTCATGTACTGTTAATATATGCAGTGATGTGGTCCCATGGCAGATCAAGGAAGGGTGCGTCATATCAATAAGGGTGTGTACACTCCCCATAGCCATAGTATGGTCTGACGGTTGTCAGTGTAATAGTATTGGACTGGTTATACATGGTCCACTGATAGATCTGCAAACCAGACATCAGGCATTCACAAATGACATCTATCCACATATCATCCCAGGTATGTGTTGCTGAAAAACATAGGGGCTGTGAGCATTAGAGCTGACATAACTGACACAGTACTACACATTCAGCAATGGGTTGTACACCTGTGAGGTTTGGTGCACAGTACATGGCAGGATGCAGAACAGGTGCACAGCAATACTGTGTACATGGGTGCAGTGTTTTCCAGGGGACGGGGCATCGCCTACTAACAAAGCCCATGCATCACACACATGTATACTGTTGCTAGCATGGGTTTACTATAGCTGCACTGTATGCTGTTGTGTACCATATGTTATGCATGTTGACAGATGGGTAATGAGAGGACTGTGTGTACTATCTTTGTGCAACTTCACCTGTGTGTGTGTGTGTGTGTGTGTGTGTGTGTGTGTGTGTGTGTGTGTGTGTGTGTGTGTGTGTGTGTGTGTGTGCGTGTGTGCGTGTGTGCGTGTGTGTGTGTGTGTATGGTTATTTTGTTTGTAAGTTCAATCTGGTGAAGTGGAGGGAGGCTGATGCATGTAGGATGTGCGTGTGCATATGTCTGTGTGTTTGTGTGGGTGCCCATGTATACACATGTGTGATTGTGGGGTTGTTCATATGACAGTACTTCCCTTTGGGACCATGCAGTACATGAACATGGACTGACACATGACACACCAGGAATACTTGTCTGATATGTAATCACAGGACAGCTGAAAGTATAATAAGGTCTGTAGCATGGAACATGCATTGGGAGGGAAAGTAGACACCAGGTATGCCCTTAATATCGCATTCAGCAGAGAGGTGAATATCAACCTACATATGCAACACTACGGATGCATTGGGGAATTACTAGACAACACCAGGGAGTGTATCCATATATTACAGTTGTCACATGATAGGTTAATGGAGCAGCATATCTGCTATCAAAGCAATAATAGCAATTACATCATAGATGCCTACTTAATAACACATAAAGAAACACTTAAAACCATGTTACATACAGAATAAATAAGAATAAAATACTATAGTATCTAATAAATACAGCATAAAAATAAAAATCAATAGAATCCACAACGAGACTGAATAGAAAATCAATGCTTAAGAACCCTAGCTTTAATAAAAGGCTTCAAGGAAACTCTGTTGTTCAATCCAGGGGGTGTTGTCAACTTGGAGATTCAGAATCCACTTTTGCTCATTAGACTCTGTTTTGTTTCTTATATCACCTCCCCTCATAGTACTATGAATAACTTCATTGCCATCATTGCTTTGATTGGTTGGTTTGAATGTATTTTAGACAGTATCTGCATTGATTTCTTGTTTGGTCTGATGAAACAGATTACATCTGTGAAAGCGCTTACCCTGTTATTTGAATAAAGGAACTTGTGTGTCTTATCCTGCTGTGTGGAACCAGTTTGCTTTGTTACATATCATATATATATACTTTGTTGCTGCATAGTAGTAATAAACAGATGTGCATAAGTGGTAGGGTTGTGGACTTGTACTGTAATGCTGCACCCACCCTGTAGAAATGCCACAGCTGTGGCCACTGACATTGCATCTCTCACACTCTTATGTAGGTCCCTCTGGTATACCACCAAGGCAGCAGCCTGTAGCTGGTGAGTATGGTTTATGTTGATGCTTGCCAATACACCGGGCATGTAATGGCTATGATATATTCCATGCACACATCTAACACACCTACCCATAATGCATGCTGTACATGTTCACTTATTGTTGCTGTTAAATGCACTGCATCACACTGGTGACCATGATGGGGTATTGGAAGGGTATGTCAGACACCTGCAAGATAACTAACATCCTGTCATTGTGAAATGTGTCCACAGGGATTAACATTATGGTGGGACACATGGCCTACAGTAGGGACATGTGTGAAACATCATCCTTATACAGTGCAACAACAGTGTATATGCCAGTATTACAATGGCAACTGTTACAGATCTACACTATGGTATAACATATTACTGTGGTCCATATTATTAGCTGGGACTAGGCTGTAACATGTGGTGTTCAGTGTATGGGACACTGCAAACTGACACACATGTCTAGGCCATACTTGTCAAGCATCTGTAAAAAGGCTGAAGGTGGGGAGGGTGTGTCAGCATGACACACCAGTGCACTGCAGCAGGGATCCTAAGGATGCTAAGAATGTCTGTATCTGCACACAGTCAGGTTCAGGAACTGTGGCAGACGTAACCTTACCCCCACAGCAATAGTGAGGGCAGTGTGTGAACACCAAGGGATGTGCACATGGATAGATATTGCAATCACCCAGAGTTGGGGGACATGTGTAGAGCAGACTGACCATACACTGGCAAATGCAGATGACCCATGCTAGTATACCCCTGCCAGGAATAGTGACTGCTGTAGTACACATAAAAATAGGTGCAACAAACCATCATGATAAGGGTGTGCACACATATGCACACACGGAGTGTATGCATCGCGGTCAGCATCCACACACCTAACACATTTCGTAGACACTGCATGTGAATGTACAGGACATATGTCACATATCAGGCTCATATACTGTTAATATATGCTGTGATGTGGTCCCATGGTAGATCAAGGAAGGGTGTGTCATATCAATAAGGGTGTGTACACTCCCCATAGCCATAGTATGGTCTGACGGTTGTCAGTGTAATAGTATTGGATTGGTTATACATGGTCCACTGATAGATCTGCAAACCAGACATCAGGCATTCACAAATGACATCTGTCCACATATCATCCCAGGTATGTGTTGCTGAAAAACATAGGGGCTGTGAGCATTAGAGCTGACATAACTGACACAGTACTACACATTCAGCAATGGGTTGTACACCTGTGAGGTTTGGTGCACTGTACATGGCAGGGTGCAGAACAGGTGCACAGCAATACTGTGTACATGAGTGCAGTGTTTTCCAGGGGAAGGGGCATCACCTACTAACAAAGCCCATGCATCACACACATGTATACTGTTGCTAGCATGGATTTACTATAGCTGCACTGCATGCTGTTGTGTACCATATGTTATGCATGTTGACAGATGGGTAATGAGAGGACTGTGTGTACTATCTTTGTGCAATGTCACCTGTGTGTGTGTGTGTGTGTGTGTGTGTGTGTGTGTGTGTGTGTGTGTGTGTGTGTGTGTGTGTGTGGTTATTTTGTTTGTAGGTTCAATCTGGTGAAGTGGAGGGAGGCAGATGCATGTAGGATGTGTGTGTGCATGTGTGTGTGTGTGTTTGTGTGGGTGTCCATGTATGCACATGTGTGATTGTGGGGTTGTTTATACTACAGTACTTCCCTTTGGGACCGTGCAGTTCATGAACATGTACTGACACATGACACACCAGGAATACTTGTCTGATATGTAATCACAGGACAGCTGATAGTATAATAAGGTCTCTAGCATGGAACATGCATTGGGAGGGAAAGTAGACACCAGGTATACCCTTAATATTGCATTCAGCAGAGAGGTGAATATCAACCCACGTATGCAACACTACAGATGCATTGGCGAATTACTAGACAACACCAGGGAGTGTATCCATATATTACAGTTGTCACATGATAGGTTGATGGAGCAGCATATCTGGCATGTACTAAGCAATACATACACATGACACTCCAGTGCATGATATTATGGAGTGAACGTAGTAGCCCCTCACATATAGGTGCCATGCTCATGATGTCCAGACATACACAGGGTGAACACTGAAAGACAGCAGTGAGGCCATGTAAAACTTACTCCACGCAGGTCAAAGAGGTAATGGAGTAACAGGTCTTGTGTTGTGATCACTTATCTAGGCATTTACAGGAATGATACATTAATGAGTGGTATTCATGAGTGTATGTTACCAAGTGTGATGCAGGATAGGGAACTTAAGGGAATACACATGGGATTGTCTGTAAAATCACAGACAGGTAGGTATTAGGGTGGAATATGTGTGTGTGTGTGTGTGTGTGTGTGTGTGTGTGTGTGTGTGTGTGTGTGTGTGTGTGTGTGTGTGTGTGTGTGTGTGTGTGTGTGTGTGTGTGTGTGTGTGTGTGTGTGTGTGTGTGTGTGTGTGTACTGTTATGCAGTGCTGTACAGGTCTTAAAGTGCATTTCTTGTTTTCCCCCACAGATGGTGAGGGATCAGGGTCCCTACTGCATGCAATCTGCTGTTGGTGTACATACAAACACAGAAGATTATGATAGTACTGTTGAGGCACAGGTGGGGTTGTCAGGGGCTGAAACAGTGCCATCATTTCACATCCCACTCTTAGCCACCCCAACCCCGCACATAGTTTCAGTGCCTATGCATACCCCATCACCAGTGGCCATGGCAGAGGGACAGTTGCCGATTGGTGGCAGTGCACAGGAGAGTGTGGTATCCATGCCTATTGTGTCTGGTCACAACAGGCATAGCTGGATGTCCGGCAGGGCACCACATAGGCAGATGTTCCAGGGTGCTCGTGGTAGGGCCGCTGGTCATCATGCCCCTGGCAGAAGTGCCACAACTGGTACTACCAGGTGAATGTTTCAGGCTGTCATGGCAGTGCAGGCACATATGGAACTGTACACCAGACAGGGCCTGAGGCTGCAGAGGACTGTTCTTACATCTGCAAGTGACAACTTCCATGAACTGTCTGGTGCCCTCCATGCTCATACCGAGGTCATGGATAGAAAGTTTGGTGAGATGATGGGTCTCTCCGACAGTGGTTTGTCTGTGCTTGAACATGTGGTGGGAGTGCAGCAATGGCCGCATGGACATAGGCCAGCAACACCAACAGCTGGTGGTTAACGTGGACGGGCTAGGACTCCAAGGTACTCCCATAGTGGCAGTACCAGCACTGCAGAGGGGGTGCTGTCCGCACCACACCACAGCAGGCCACAAGCACATGGTTCTGGCCAGTCCCAGGAGGGACCAGCAGGCATCTGTCATCATCAGGGGAGTGTAGCACATCGAGGTCTGTACCTGGATGTGGCCATGGAACCCCTGGCAGGCACAGTCCATGTGTCCATGGCTGGAGGTGGTGAACTGCACACCCTGCCAGGAATGGTCTGCAGCTGTCCAAAAACACCTGTATAGGGCAGCCACATGTCAGAACTGTGTGCATGCATACCCACACACTATACAAACACATCTAGGGCAACCCCATACCTAAACACACCACACCCAGTTCAACTAAGTACACCCCTCACCCACACACATGGTGTCAAATGTATGGCACACCCTTGGACTCTGGCAAACCAACAACACACCCTGTGCATATGATGATACATGTGCCACATTCCTGTCATCCATAACATCGATGCAGGGACAGGCTAATATGGTTCTGATGCACACAGTGACTGTACTACAGTGTATCAATGTACTGCAGTGTAACATGTTGTCAGGAGTAATGTTTAGTGCATACATGTCAGGTAGTGATGCATTATAGCTGTTAGCAACACTGGGTGATTGTGGTCTCCATAATGTTATCCATTTGTGTTGTAGGTGTACATGTAGGAGGATGGTCTGCATTCATATTCCACAAGGGGTATGACACTGTGGTGACATCATGGCTGTGACATATCTGGGGTACAGTTGAACATATGTCACAGGTTTTTATAACAGTTATTGCCTGTGCCACATGGACAGGTAACCCGCTGGGATATGTATAATCTGCAACCTGATGTAGACCCATCCAAATACATGCACACTCTTACTTGGCAACACTGGGACTAGACCCCTACCTAGGTATGTAGTGCTACTGAACTGTGTGGCTTTCACTGCACACACCACACATGTTACATGCAGACCATCCCCAGACATGTACAGTATGGTAATGGGGGGTGTAATGGTTGTATATGGGTAATACATAGTGTGACATACCATCATATAGACATTAACAGACACATAACAGGCAGACACACATCCGAGAGACCTGGGCCTATCGGTGCTAACTAACTTGTCCGTGTGTCCAATGTGTTACAGGTAGGCTGCATACAGCACATGAATAACTGGGCTGGATTGGGGTATCAGTTACCTGTATGGTTGATGGTGACAGTGGTCACCATAAAGTAGTACATGGGACATATACTGGGTGTACCATGGTGTAATGACAGTGTACACAGCACCCACATCCCCCAGTGGATGTTGCACTCACTGGAACCCATGATGACACTTTGACATACCCACCATCACACATTGCCCACAACTGCGATACAACCCATTGTATATCACAACAGTGGTACTACAGGGATATGCATCTAATGCACATGCCACAGGCTTAGTAGGGTGTTGCATTGTCATGATTCACCTATGGGCAGTAACAATACTATCTGTACTACTGTGTGGCAATGTGTATTGTAATAGAAGTAAGTGGCCTCAGAATGCTGTACCCTACAGATATACAGACATGCACACATACACACACTTGCCCACTTGCCAAAACTCAATGGGTATCCCATGCCTATTGACCCATGTGCACAACACTTTTGTGCTGGTACTGCAAGGCTCATGTAGCCAGTAGGGAGAGGAGCATAACAGGATACATGTAATGTTCGATACAGCAGCAGACACATCTGACTATGGCAATGGGTGTTGCGGTGGTTGTGAAGGCGCTCATGGAATTCCCAACTACAAGTGTACTAACAGACAGACACTGCTATCCTCAGTAATGCACATGTACACATGTGTCAGTACTGGGGTGCATTGCTGCAGGTAGTCATAACTGTGTACCTGGCTATTGTCCATAGAGAGATGGGTTGTGTAGGGGATGTGTGTACAGTGGTATCATGACACCTGCCATGTGCCAGCAGGTAATCTTTCGACAAACACCACTGTGGTGACCCTCAGGGTGAGAGTGACATGCAAAAGCCAATCCTCTGGGTCCCTCCTGCACATAGCCACTGAGGTGATCCATTTGACATATATGCAACATGTATTACAACACATGGTTAGTGTCTGTGATGGAGACATGTACTCAAACAGGTTCTGCTGACTGTGGTAGTGTTGTGGAGGTACCCATGGCATGTGGTGCTTACAGGGTGTTGTCTCCTATATGTGCCAGTTATTACACAGCTGGGCAGACATGTCAGCTTCAGTCAAGCATAGGTTGCCTGTATGTATCCAAGCTGGATACCTGCCATCTGTACATCTGTACAGGGACTGACAGACATCAGTCTGGCAAGTAGCTATGCAGTAGGATGAATGTGTAGACAGATAGATGTTTGACAACAATATGTATGCCATTACTACATGTTGGAAGCCCTTACTAACATGTGCTGTACAGACGGCAGTGTACAGTTACATTCCATATGTCGGATCATTATCCAGTAGGGGATATATACTGTGACACAGCTCACACACCAGGAACACAACAGTGAGGCCTCAGAGTCCAGCTATGCCTGCAGGTGTGCTTGTTGTAAGTGCTACATGCTTCACTCCACTCTTGCCTGGGAAAGCACTGTCAACAGCAGTACTGCCATGATACACTACATGCCAGTGTGACAGCACATACCCTGGGTTACTACCCCTGTATGTAACACATTCAAATGGATAACAGTGCTGTACAGGTCTCATATACTTGTGTGTCCTAGACATGACACTCACAACCCTTGCTACTGTAATGACAGCACATAGACACATGTATTGTACATGGCATTACATACACTTATTACAGATGTCATTACCCTGCTATGTTATCAGACTGAGTGATGAGCACTGATTACCAGGGCTAAGCCATGCTTAGCAGGTGTTAGCATTGCTGCACTATAACAGCTAAGCAGATTTGCGCACTGGTAAGCAAAGCCTACACGGTGTAATCACCCGTATGTTTAACCGTAGCTTAGCACCGCTTAGCTTCACGCAAACCTGCGTTTAAAGCTGCTCAAAACCGCCCTACCCATTCTGTATCCAACAGCCCTTGTTCTGCCCAGCAACAAAATACACAACCCTTGCAGCTCTTGAACCCAGAACCCCAGACACAATAGTCACAACAGTTAACTACTACGTCATGACCACTGTTAAAATAGTTGTTGTTTTTCCAATATATCTGTCACTACACATATTGATTAGTATTGAACAATTGCTTTGACTTTCACAATTGTATAGTACTTGTTACTGATATTATTGTTGCATCACATATGTTGTTATATCAAAATGTACACATATCAGATACATCTGGGAAGGTATACACAACTGTGATGTTTACACATGACAGGAATATGGATAGATACATATACATATGTTGATATATGTCTACATGTACATACACATGTATATTCATACATATGTCTGTCTACACATCTGTACAGTGTATCATATATATGGCCATTTGTAGATCTCTTTGTATATACATATATATATATATATATATATATATATATATATATATATATATATATATACATATATATATATACATATATATATATATATATATATATATATATATATATATATACATATATATATATATATATATAGATATATATGCATGCACATCCTATGTGTGCAGATATACATATGTATGTTTATATATATGTAGCTATCTATAACTATATGTGCATACATATCTATTCAGATATACCTATTTATGTCGATATATATGTAGATATCCATAACTATATGTGCATCTGTATCTATATCTGTATATGTGTAGACATATTGCTGTGTATATGTATATATTTGAGTGTTTATATGTATATATATATATATATATATATATATATATATATATATATATATATATATATATATATATATAAATGCATATATGTATGTAAATATGTATATGTGTATATATCTATAGAGATATATGGATAAATATATATACATATATGTTTACCATATGTCCAGAACATGGATTGTAGTCCTACATCAGCACCAATAGTCCCAACCTCTTTGTGCAATGAGATGTCATGTATGTATTACAGGTCTGTCTGTAGGCTGTTGCTGCTGTATTAGGGGTTGTCTTAACAGACATGTTGTGTGTGGGAGTTCACATCTGCTTTTGACATGTGCGCCATTAGCTACTGAGTACTGACAGACATCCTAAGGACATTATAGTACAGTACCACTGCTAGCACACTAATGATCCTGTGGACTACAGCAGAGATACAACTAATATATGTGGACAGTCTGGCACTCTGTGGTCAGTCCAGAGGTGTACACATATTCCCTTCATGCGAGAGATGTGGACCACGCCTCCCAATGTGGATGTTAATAGTCATGTACATGGGTATATCACATAAATACTGGACTACATATGCCCAGACAGTTTATGCATGCACACACGTCAATGTTCTGACACATAATACCTGGTGGTGCAGAGGTCACATGGCCACATACTACCAAGTAGTTAGTGACATACATCTGTATAGAATCTCACTGCTTTGTCAGAAATACACAACAGTTATAGTGGCCTGGTAGCAGTATGTCTTGCAAATAACTGGACATAACAGCACACTGAGTAATTACACAAGGCTGCTAGGCATGTCACAAAGCACTGTGCAAACTCCAGGCAGACTGCCACAACACTGGACTACATTTTGTATGGGGGAATACACATGCACCTGCGATTATACCGGGCTCTACATGCATGTCACAGCACAGAGTAACAGACACCTGTGAGAAAGTGCATACCCACAACCAATGTAAACACAGCCACAGCCACATATGGTACACAAGCTTAATATGACACTATATGGACTGTCTGATAAACACCATCCTCATATGTGTCACTCACACACTAACCCTACATACACTGGGTCATGGCACTGTGTGGTCTGATGGCTGTCTGTGGTATGGAACATGTGTGTGTCTGGCCCTACAGACATGTGAGCCAATAGGGTACCATACACTGGAGCAGCATGTAACATCAGATAGAACAGGACCAAGAACAATGGCATCTACCATAGTCTGTGCACAGCCCAAGGTACGTATGCGCAATACACATACTGTCGACAATCACCCTAAGTACACAGACCCCAGTACTGTACACACAACCGCAGAATGCCCAAGTTATGTCCTCAGAAACAACCCCTACTATACATAACATTTCTAGCAGTCTGATATCTGATTGGCTTGTTATCAGGTATGATGTCAATAAATAATGGTGTACAGAACATATGCACCTCTTACCACATGACATATGTACAAAGGTTGACAGACTTGTGGCTGGAGCTAAGAACACTGGCCCAATATTGGCATGTTGCTGTGATAACCTCATACATTTACTGTCGTACCAGGGTTTGTTGTGACATATGTCCTATGAGGGATATGAAGTCAGTAACTCTCATGGCTGTCACCATGTACTGACTGTAATCCTCACATTATGCTTCTGCAGTTCTCAGATAGATGTTCTGTGAGTAACACAAGAAACAAAAGGCTCCACACACTGCCCAGTCTGCAGATGACCCTACAGATGGGAGTTTTCTCATAAAACATTGCACTGTCATGACTGGTATTAAAACATGTAAACCAGCCATATCCACACACACCCTGTTAAACTGACATTACTCCAAATGCAGAATAGCAACACTTACATTCTGTATTCATGTCTGGCACATCCCCCTCCTGTCTGTTGGCCTGTTTCCATAGTGTACGTTGTTAGGGGTAAATCCCAAAACCATCTGTGATGCTGTTTGCCAAACACCAGATCTAGATCCTGCTCACAGTGAATGAAAAGGCCCAACATCAACATGATGTTCCTACATATTGGAGTGTGTTTTCATGCAGTTGGCTATGAGAATGTTACCACAGCTATTCCACATGCAATCAGCTAGAGGAGAACTGCAATTCATGCAGAGATCATCAGCTGATCATGAGCACCACTTACAAAGCAAAGGCTGCTGCCTAAGCAAAGCAGGTGTACTTCTTCACATCCACCAGAGAGGGAGTGAGAGAGACAGACAGACAGAGACAAAGTAAGTCAAGGAGGGAGTGGGAGAGTAAAACCTAAGCATGTTTGTGTCACACACCTACCAGTATGGGGTTTCAACCCCATGACTGACAATGTTCTGCTATCACATGTCTATACAGTTATTGCATGCACCACATAGCTTACATAATGGGGAGCTGTCTAACCATATATGTGATGGTGAGTGACATCTGCAACAGTGATATAGTAGTGATATGGTAGGTGTAGTTCAATTGCCTGTCCACATGAACAGGTGTCAGAGTCAACACAGCCACACTCTCTCAGGGACTCACACACATCGACACACTTGGCAGGGTCAGGAATACACTTCCTAACTAGTTATTTTACCACAATACAGTAATACTCAGGTATCACATGCACCACAGGGGTTATCCGAAGGTTATATGGACAAAGGGTATGTGAAGGTGTCTGACATCAGACAGCATGCTTCATTATACCAATGGGAGTTGTAGTGAGTGTAAATGTGGTCAAAAGCATCATACACCACACACACAGACACAGGGTGCCAGTACTGACATGCATGGGTGCATTGCTTCACTGGTGTGTAGTGGTTGACTGTGCCAGAAGGCTATACAAGGCTAGGTGAAGGGTATACCTTGGCATCAGACTACATGACAGTGGTCTGCAGTGTGTCTCAGGGGTGTAATGTCTGGATTGGCCCACACAGGTGGGTATTGTATTCACCATCCAGTCACCTGTGTTACTATTGTGTCTGGCCAGTGCTGTGCAATGCTTGCCATGTATGTGTTCTATAGTTCATGACATTGACGGTGTCTGGGATGTGCACACATCCCACATGCATGTACAGTGACATGTGGACCTGTACCTGGGATGTCTGGCCCATGTTGTGTACACAGATTGTTATCATCAGATGTGCCAGTCCTGGCCTCATGTGGCGGGAACTGGTAATGGACAGCAGGTTGACCCTGCATCTACATTGATAGCATGATACAGGTATTTCCTGGTGTCAGTGGCATCTGTTCATACAGGGCATGTGTTTAAGGCATGGTATGTCCTTTGTGGGTTACATTTGATGGCACCACAGTTGTTGTAGGCATCCAGTGCGGAACATAGTGAAGACGCACTGTCTGCAATTATGTGCCTATTGTACTGATGGACATGGTGCCATGCCCTATGTAGTCCACTGCAGTCACTCCATGGTTACTATTTGTGGGCACCATGCAGGGTACTACCAACATAGCGGTTGTTGCTTAGGCAAGTGTGTTTGTGAATGAGACATGGGTTGAGAGTGTTCTTTGGGTAATACAAGGGTTGCTTACTTTGTTCGCCAGGCCTTTATGTCACATTTAGGGGGTATGGATTGGCACCCCAGTCTCTCAGCTATTTGACATCTGTTATCCTTGTAAGGTGGACATTGTGCATATAATAGGGCCACCATGTAAGAAATTTGCAAAACCCACTCCACAATGAGACCAGTTGTTACACACTCACAGCCACCTCCACACAGGATACAAATGACAAATACAGACACACACACTTGCCATGTCTGGATTAGAACTCCTACCTAACTAGTTTATCACACTACAGCATTACGCAGTTATAGGATGCGACACAGAGATTACTGGGCTACTCCTTTCCCAAAGGTGTATTTCAAAGTGAATGACATCAGCAAGCTTGCAAAAGTAGGACATTTGAATTGTACTGAGTGTGACTAGCCTAAAATCATTGCTCCCTACACAGACAGAGACACACACACACACACACACACACACACACACACACACACACACACACACACACACACACACACACACACACACACACACACACACACACACACACACACACACACAAAATTGCCATGTCTGGGATTATAACTCCTACCTAACTAGTTTATCACACTACAGCATTACACAGTTATAAGACCTGTCACAGAGATTACTGGACTATCCCTTCCCCAAGGGTGTATTTCACAGTGACAGACATCTGCAGACTTGGCATAATAGGGGCTATGGGGAGGGCAGTATGTGTGTATGGTCTATAACCTATTCAACTAGAGGTAGACACACCACACTCAGGCACACACAGGTTTATATTCCACAGGTACATGTATACAACTGCCGGATGACTACTGCCTTGTACAGTCATGTTGCACAGCTAGCACTAGCACCACAGATTCTTTAATGCGTAGGGATACCAGTGGCTAATTTCTACAGTGAGTGACATTTACACATCATGTGGTTGTAGCCATTTGGCTGTGTGCTGGGTGGGACAGGCCTCGTGATGGAAGGCTCTTTGTCACTGTCACTCTCTTCCATACATCTATGTATATGTACTTTTGGCATATTATAGTGTGTTGTCCTTGGATATATGTGTGTATTCCTATCCAATGTGTGTGCAAAGCATGACTGGTGCATACTGAGGAGTGTATGCACTAACATCTGCAACTGCAAAATATGTACGGTTCACTGTTGTTGGCAGACATGGGCTTCATTTGTTTAAGTGTGTGAGCATGCCCAGTATAACCTTTCAATTTGTTGTTGTCTGACATTGCCTTCATTTCTCTAAGTGTTTGAGCATGCCCAGTAAGCCCTTCTGTATTGAATGTGTAGATCCATTCCAGGTAGATTGTACTCCAGTGCAGACCTTTGTGTTCTACACCTACAGCTAGCAAACTGTTTCTGCAGGATATCTGTAGATCAGTTGGCAATATGGGGTCAAACTGTGCAAGGGATAGTGGGTACTGTAGGTGACTGTGTTTGTGCTGCTTCTGCTACATGGTACTGGTGTTAGCAGAGATATTCAGACATGTGCACTGTTATACTGTGATGTTTTATGTCCTCAAGTACTGTCAGGTATACATTTTTACTCACAGTGATGTCTTGGGGAACAAGGATGAATGAAGCTATGTCCAGTGTTGCGGTCAAATGCCTACATATTCCTGAAAAGTTATGACATTCTGGAGGGGAAGCTGCAGACACTTGCTGTTGGGTCTGTGTATCCAGTTCAGAACCTTGGTACAGTGATGGCAGAGGATCCATACTTGTACATCCATCAATGTGACAGTATGGCCTTATCTTGCTGTGGCAATACCTCACAGCTGTGCATATTCACAAAGGTTACCCAGAGGCAGGGGTCATAAATCAGGACATTACCCCTATTGTGGTGTACAGGCAGGTTTGTAGCCACCCATTTTTGTGTTTGCAGCCAGGGATAGTATGTGCACATGGCTGTGTTTTGGACTTTTCACATTTCATGCTGCCCATGCTCCCACCCCACCCCAATTATTCTGTCCTCTTCCATACATTATGCAAACACTCTCTGATACTTACCCTATAGTTATCACTAGGCTTGCATAGGCCCTAGGGCCGATAGCCTAGTACCAACCTATGAACCTATATCATGTCAGTCGCCCTGCTAGACAGGGGTCTGGAGAAGTAAATATTGTGGGAAGAAATATCCAGGGAATTGTTATGGCTAGGCTTGCATAGGCCCTAGGGCCAATAGCCTAGTACCCACCTATGAACCTATATCACAACTGTGTTTTGGGGTTGGTCCACAGTTCATGCAGTGAGACATGGTGGACATGTTACTGTGGTTTGTCCACATGGCCTTGCATATGGGTTATGTGGAGTCTGCAATGTTGTTATTTGGGTGTCCATGACATAACATACACATTGGCAGTACGAGTGAGATGCAGGCCTTTGGCAGAGGCCTGTAGGCCATTTGGTGGTGATGCAGGCCAGCTGTAGCAGGCTGTTGCATTCTATCACTCCTACAGTCCCAGACTGCCATACAGTATATTCCCCTGGGGTGACAGGGTAGGTGTGCTAGGTGTTCATGTCAATACTATCTATCAGTATTGATCAGGTGGTGTGGATGCTGGCAGGGTGCTGCTTATAGCTAGGGACACACCTGCATGGGACACCTGCACTGCATGCTGCATTCTTTCGCTATTGCCATACACAGATGGGGGGCATATTGTACCCATTCCCAACAGCAGGGATAAGACCAGAGAGGTACCTGTGGGTGGTGTTTGGGTGAGCTGGGTGCATGTGTGCTATGGACACTACTTGCATCTGACTCACAGATATGCATGAGGCACTCCAGTTATGCTGGCTTGTGCAGGGACGTCAACTGTTTCTCAATATATCAGTCCTATCACCTTTGTGATCTGCAGGTGTTCGGCCAGACGACATCAGTATTCCCTACTACAAGCCCAGATAATGTGATGCATACCTGTATGTACAATTCCGAGGGTGTGTCCATTTCATGGCTACACATTATACATTGTATGTCTGGTGTACTTTTCCCTGTGTACTGCTTGTATATCTAACCCAACAGTCATGCCATGTCCATCTTTCAGATGGTGACACATATTACCACCATACATTTACAATGGCTTACTGCTAGAATGTGTTATACTGGGGAGAATTGTCTTTGGCACTGCACTTATGAGGACTTGGCCCTGTCATCGGCAGTAGTAGGCAATGGCCACCAGGTCAAACCTCAACATGCATACATATTGACCACTCTCGCGCAATATGAAACACACATCAACCTAACATACACATACCTGCATATTGTACAAATGCTACAATCTATCCTGCTACCTTGGCCACCTCAGGTCATCTGTGCTCCACTGGTATTATACCTACACATACATGTTACTACATGTCTACATCGGATTGGAGGGGGGGCACACCTGACTGTTACTACATTTCTACATAGGATGGAGGGGCACACCTGACTGTTACAATGTGTCTACATCGGATTAGGAGGGCACACCACACTGTTACTACATTTCTAAATAGGATTGGGGGGCACACCTGACTGTTTCTACATTTCTTCTTAGGATGGGGGGGCACACCTGACTGTTACGTGTTTACATCGGATTGGGGGGAACACCAGACAGTTACTACATTTCTACATAGTATTGTAGGTGGGGAACACGTGACTGTTTCTACATTTCTACATAGGATTGGGGGGCACACCTGACTGTTTCTACATTGCTACATAGGATTAGGGGAGCACACCTGACTGTTACTACATTTCTACTTAGGATGGGGGGCACACCTGACTGTTACGTGTTTATATCAGATTGGGGGGCACACCAGTTACTACATTTCTACATAATACTGTAGGTGGGGAACACGTGACTGTTTCTACATTTCTACATAGGATTGGGGGGCACACCTGACTGTTTCCACATTTCTACACAGGATTAGGGGGGCACACCTGACTGTTTCTACATTTCTACACAAGATTGGTGGGGTACACATGACTGTTTCCATATTTCTACATAGGATTTGGGGGGCACACCTGACACTTGTACACATTTGCTATGACTGTACTGGTATGTGAAGTGCTCCATTTCATTCTGTATTGTAACCTATTATGCTGACTAGAGGCATATCAGTGTACTACAGGTCTTAGGTTTGATTGACCTACATATCAGTTTCTAACTTCTTACCCTTCAGAACTAACATCCCACTGCCTGACCTGATGTAGTCTGTCTGTGTAGGCCTGGGGGGGAGGTTACCCGTAGCCATCATTCAGATGCCTTAGCATGGCCTTTGTTTGTGTTTGTCTACACCTGTCCTGCTGGCTGAGACTGTTGTTGGGTATGAAAATCTCCCTGACTGGCATGTATGTGTCATATGGACACACATGTGGCCCAGCACATTTCCTGCAGTGGGTTTTGTCACCATGTGTAGTACTGGCTACTATGGTGACACCAGTATTTGTTACAGATCACATGCTGCCACTATAGATGTCTACTATCTGCTGGCATCCTATTCAGCCACCCGATTCCCTTGCATGCTCACATCCATACTGTAGATACAAGTAACAACACATACTACTCCATTCGGCAATTGACAAGAAGAGTGACTTACCTTGTGGGTGTGCCAGTACTGAGGATGGTGCTGAAGGGCTGCCTATGTCAGATGCACATAGTACACTCCCTATACGTGGTTGAATGCAGGTAGTGTCACGTTTGGCATCCCTTTTACTGTATGCATGAGTCAGCGAGAGGTGTTATTCCCTGGGTCCCTCCTGTGTCAGTATATGTGCTATGTGTTGCCTCTTTGCCAAGGCCAGGGCATACTGGGCATGCCTCCTTCTGCCTACTGGGGCAGGCTCAGGTTGTTCCTCCTCTGAGTCACTCTGTGCCTGTGTAAGCCTTGGCAATGGTGGGGGCTGTGTGGCCCTGCCCAGTGCTGTTCCTGCTGCAGCTGTTTCCGCAGGATCATATTGTGTAGCATGGCACATACGATGACAGTTTCAGTACATGTAACTGGAGAGTAATGCAAGGCTCCACCGGATGTGTCCAGGCACTGGAACTGTGACTTGAGCATCTCAAACACATGCTCTGTTATAATTCTGATCTGTGCGTGTGCCTCATTATGGAGTTCTTGTTCGGTTGTGTGTGCATTTCTGATGGGTGTCATCAGCCATGGCTCCAGTGCGTAACCAGCATCCCCCACTAGGTGACCGTGAGGGATGTCCCCATTGGCAAATCTCTGGTATAGTTGCGTCAGATGCTAGATGTGGGAATCATGATAGCTTCCAGGGCAGCCAGCACACACATTCATTATTATGCCCTGGGCATCGCACATGACCTGGCAGTTGATGGACGTGAACCCCTTGCAGTTGATGTAGACCATACCCCACTCACTGGGTGGTGCTTTGATGCATATGTGTGTGTCTGTCTCTAGCACCCACTACCACAGGGTATTCTGCTATGGGTCTATATCATAACATCGAAGTTCTCCAACATTGAATGTTATTATATCGAACCCTAAGCACCAAAGTGTGAAAACATCGAACAGTCAGAACAGCAAATTTTTTCCCAGGGAAAAAATTCTCTATTCCGAGAAACATACAAACAGCACAAACACACACAAAAAACAGCCATCCACACACATACACTTAAAAATCCTACACCTAAACTAAACTTTACATACAGTACTAGCTATCCACTTACCTTAACCCAACCCTAACCCTAAGGTCCATCACTATCGCACACTCACCTCACCCGTGCCCTAACCCTAACTCACCTAACCCGCCCCCTAACCCTAACCTACACACAATTGCAAACTTACCTGACCCACGTCCTAATCCTAACTCACTTAACCCGCCCCCTAACCCTAACCTACACACAATCGCACACTTACCTGAACCCGACCAGTAACTCTCCAACATATTGAACACTGAAAACAGTGAAGCCAAAGCAACGGCCCACCAAATTCTTTCCCTGGGAAAGAATTCAATGTCCTGCACCTTCGCTGTTTTCAGCGTTCGACATTACGAGTTCGATATTATAACATTCAATGTTAGAGAACTTCAATGTTATAATATAGACCCTTCTGCTATTTGGTGGAAGAGATGCATATTGCTGGCCAATGCCTCATGGGTGTTGGGGAAGTATACGTGCTCACCGGCATGTGTTGACATGGCATCCAGGAACTGATGGAGTACCCTGGATGCTGATGCTTGTGAGATCCCCATGATAAGAAGGTACCTGTGGCTAGTATTCTTAGGCCTACACATACCATGGTATCCACTGGGATGGGTTCCCCACTGTTAGTTCTATGTGTCAGGCATGGCCAGCACAGCTCAACAATTTGCTGTAGGAGGTCCCTGTCCACCCTATAGTGCTGCACTATCTCCAGCTCATGTAGCCCTTGGTAGGTTATCCTGGGTCTGTGCACGCTTCTCTGTCTCCTCACTGTGGGTTGGTCAACAGCATTCTCATCCTCACCATCCTCAGCCTCTTCCACATGTTGATGTATTATAGCTAATGCAGCCCCTATCATTTTATTGTTTTTGGTTGTTAAAATTTCCCCGCTTGTATACACCGGTGGTGTAGAGTATGCGGGAAAAAACAGAGGGAAAGGTGTTTGCATAGTTTATAGTAGTGTTCTGGGCTGGGCTGGTCTGCTGCCTGTGTAATTGGCTGATTCTGATACATTTCACCTGTCAGCTATGCTAGGTCTCCCTGATTACCTTCCTACTGCTGTTTTCCCTTCCCATTGCCTTCCTGTTTAAGCCTGGGGGTGCGCCGCACAAACACAGTGCTCAAATATGCACAGAGCTTCTATTTCCTGGTTTACTTTCTTTTTTTCCTTTAAAACCTGGTGGGCAGTGCGCACACCCACTTAGGCAACGTAAATAGTGCTAGGCAGCCGCAGACACACCCCCTTGCTTAGCTCTGCTAAGCTAAGGGCAAACCCGAGCCACAGGGCTCTAATCTACTTACAGTATATCTGACAGCTAACTCCTAGGCTTGCACCAAGCTATTCCTGCTCTTACACTGTTGGATGCTGACTAGCACTGAGGAGAAATCTGAGATTCACTGTCATTTTCCTCATTTCCATAGGATTGCCTGCTGATGCATAGTTACAGGTCCCACACTGAGCCTCCCCCCTTAGCAACCACTATTCACTGGCCATGTTGTTTTTTGCCTGCCATTGAGTATAATGGCAAAATAGTGATTTTGGTTAGAATGCTTATTTCAGTTTTTTTTTTTTTTCGCCCAATCTTGTTTGCACGCCACTGCCCTATGCTTAAACCACCAAAATTGGCTAAAAAAAAGGTTTTTTTTAACTGTTTTCCATGCCAATGGCCATATATTTGGCCATTGGCATGCTTTACAGGTTATATACACCCTTTATTTGGAGATGTCATGGCTCTGTTTTGTAGTTTGCAGAAATGTACTCGGTTACTAACCAAGTACATTTCTGCAGATTACACTAGTCCTGCACGGCCTGCTGACAGCTTCCTGGATCACAAATTCACCTCATTTGCATGGATTTCAACTGCAAATGGGGTAATTTGCATACAGGAGCTGAGTCCATGTAGGACTAGTGCAGGAGCGCTCATGCATGTTCCTGCTGCTTTTTCCTGGATTGCACGGTGGATATATTGCCTGCTGGAGCTCCTGCACTAGTCCTGCACACCGTGCAGGGCTTGCTGAATCCGGGGAAATGTCTATATCACTTATCTGTATGGCCTAAAAAACACATACAGAGTGGCAAATTAAACACTATATAAATAATATAAATTCCTACACTATATAAATAATAACTATAGAAATAAAACTACAACATCTCATAGTGATACCACAAGATTAACAGATTAAACTATAACATTTACACATTTGATGATACACTATTACATATTATACATTTTAGATGTTATGAAATTCGATATTATGGGTTTTAGATGTTATGGATTTTAGATGTTATGGTCTCAATGGTTTAATTTTATATGCTATGAGTTTTAGATGTTTTGAAGGGGAACTCTATATAAATATATATATCAGGGTAGATACTGTCCACTGTCGAGCAGACACAGAAGTGATCCCCGGGGTGTATTTCCTATTTCCCATCCACTCATCAAGATTTTTATTGAAGAGTGCTAATGAATAACTTTGCTTGACATAGATGGATAGCCTGTTCCAGAGTATGGGAAGTCTCTGGGACAGGAATCTATCCCTCCAGCATGTCCTGTTTATTGTGGTGACAAGGTTTAGGTCCCTAGAGCATGTAGCTTGGGCAGATTGGGATTTCTTTAGGTGTAGCATGTCCAACAGCTCTAGGTTTTACATAGCTTTATATGTTAGGCAGAGATCACCTCAGAGTAGGTGATATGCTACGGTATAAAGCTGGAGTTTTTTGAGGCGGTCAGTGTAGGGCATTTGTTTGAGGCCAGTAATCCTCTTTGTGAGGTACTACTGTGGCCTTTCCAGCTGCTGCAGATGTCTTGTGAGGTACATTCCAAAAGGGGTGTTGTACTCCATAATGGGTCTAATGAGTGTCAAGTAGAGGGGAACAATGACCTCTTTTTTCCTGGATGAGAACCCTTTTATGATGAGGTGTGCCATGTAGAAGGACTTCCTGACTACTGTGGCAATGTGACTATCAAAGGAGAGACTACTGTCCACCTGGGTCCCAAGGTCTCTTATCATGCATTCGGTGTTAAGTAGATTGCTGCCTATGTGGTAGTTCATGGGTACAGAGTTTTTACTAAAGGGGATGACACTGCACTTTTTGGCATTGAGCTTGAGGCCATGGCTCTGACACCAGGCATCTGTCTCAGTGAGGCCCTTCTGTAGGATGTCCACATCATTTGGGGACTTGACTATGGCTCCTAGTTTGCAGTCATCTGTGAACTTCGTTATCCAGAGGCCTTCTGTGTTAGACTGTACTTCAGAGAAGTAGATACCAAACAGGAGAGGTCCCAGGACGGAACCTTGTGGTACTCCACTTGTCACTGCTTTGAGGTCAGATTTGGAGTCTGCAACTTTTACAGTGTGGGTTCTGTCAGTGAGCCAGATGGCAACCCATCTTGTGACGTAGGGATTTATACCTAGTTTAGTGAGTTTAGCTATAATTCCAGAATGGGGGATGGTGTTGATAGCCTTGGCGAGGTCAAGATAGGCTGTGTGAACCACCTTACCCTCATCTATGGCTTTGGTGACTGCCTCTAAAAAGTAAATCAGGTTCAGGAGGCATGATCTGCCTTTCACAAACCTGAACTGGATGGGATCCAGAGTTTGGAGGTTACCAATGTCTTTGTTTATGAGTTCCATGATGATACATTCCATGGCCTTGCAAACCAGGCTTGTCAGGCTAATAGGTCGATAGTTTCTGGGATCAGTGGTGGCTTCCACTTTGTGGAGTGGGATAACTGTTGCGGTGCACCATTCAGTGGGCACAAAGCCTGATGCAAGGCTATTATTGAACATGGTGCTTAAGTGGGGAGCCAGTTCATTCTGAAGTTCATGT